>NW_019385652.1:61288-166652 GCF_000671375.1 Centruroides sculpturatus | reverse complement strand
TATATATATATATATATAAACAAAATAACAAGCAATAAAAAAACAAAATACAAGCAAAATAAAAAAATAAAAAAAGGTCAACAGGTTGCGCACGATATTCCTGGGGACTGCGAGTCGATTCCCGAACTGTCCGGATGGATGGTAACACTATTCCGTGCTCATTTCAATCGGTCCGAGTCGTAGACGGACGAAAATATGAAATAAAATGGTTCAAATTCTTACAAGATATTATTATTGTTTATTGTGAAATTTTGCCGCCCCCTAAAACGTAATTTTGCTGCCCCCTAAAAAGTGCCGCCCTGGCGGGCTGCCCCTGACGCCCCACTACGCTACGCTATTGCCTTTTCCGCTCGTAGTAGCGGTGACCAGACCATAAACACTGGTGTTCAGTTGTGGGTTCGCGCCTCGATCGGACAAAGCTAGCAGCTTGGAGTTTTTCCGGGTTTTCTCCTTGCAGATGACGCCTAAATGGGGGCCAGCTTCCCATAAAAGTTCTCCCGGAAGGCATTCTATCCCCCTCGTGTCTCTTCTGGCCGTCTTCTATAAGGCCGATTCTTCCGCCGCCCTGCGATCCATCTGCTATCTCTTCTTCCCTTCAGGAGTACAAGAGAATAGCAATAAACTCCACTATCACACGGAATAAGGGAATAAAGTGACCTTTCATATGTTCGTTTTAACTGGATTAGGCCGCGTTTCTTTATGCAGCGAGAGTATAGCGAAATGACAACACGAGCAGTGTTAGCCAATTAGAAACTAGTTTCAGTGTGTTCGCTGTAAAGGGCTTCTTGAGCGCTGCATAAAGAAACACGGGGTTACGGGTGTTAGTTGGTGCTTTTCTCATGAACAATACACGTCTGGCCTAGTACTTTACTCCACCTATTCACTTTATTTACACAAATTTTTGCTTCTCTTTTCGTTTCTACATTTTCCTGCATCTTATGAAATTTTGGCTGTCATAAATAGACATAAATACCTTGTAATTCTGGTGAAAATCAATCAAAATCGTTTTTTATCATGTGTCCCGAAGCGGTTAGCGCCACATCAGTGCTTGCTACCGTGTGAACAATATTGTCATCTACACTTAGGTTTATTAATTACAGCAAATGCGGCATATTACCCGATGTGCCATATTTTTCCAACTTTACTAATAAATTTTTGAGTTAAAACAATGGTAAAGAATTATTCTTTCAAAACATGTAGGCGTATTGTTAAAGAACGTTTCGTTTGATTTGATGGAATACTTCAACGAATAAATACGATCTGCTAAGGAGAGATGCTTCCCTGGAGAGCTTTTTATAGTAAACTGGTTCCTATTTGGGTGTTAGACACTTGAAGAAAATCCGAAAAATTTCACGTGGTCAGCCGTCAGGCACGAACCCACGACCAACCACAAAAAGAAAGACATTACGTGATGTATTGAATAGAGGGAGGACGTAGCCTTCATGTGGTACAGTTCATAAAAGGAAGATTTTGTTCTCGTTTTGGAAGCCATTTTTTCCCATTTTTTTTTAAATACCATAACTCTAACACGAAATTAGATCCGAAACAATTGATGTGCGTGATATGAATTTGCGAAGTAAAAGTTAAAATAAAATTCATTAAAAATAATTTAGACGAAATATATTTTTAACATCAGATTTATCTTTCTATATCCTTTAAATGTTATTTCTGTAGTCATACATCCGGTTCATTAGCCGTTGTATAATCAAGTAAACATCTGAATCATTGTTTATACAGTCGATTCATTCATTCTACATTATAATGAGATATGACAGCACAAAAAAACTCAATATAACGACAAGTACATTTGAGAGCCTTTGATGATAACCGTTTCAATCTTATAACCTTTATGATGGCCAGGGCCGTGTTCAGTAACGCAGAATTCTTGCTGTCTAGTTATGCTGCGATGTTGAACTCGTTTCTAATTACTACTCGACTCCTCCCACCGCTAGAATTCTAGCTTTCTTTCTTTCTTCTTCTCTAATATGGAGATTCTGGTAGAATTCTAGCTAGTTTAGTCAGCTTCTTTTATCTATGCGAACTTGTACTAGTGACGTCAATGTTTTTGTCTGGTCGTACGATTTGCAAGATGGCTAATCGTGTTGGACTAAACGTATTTTATTATAAGAATTACAAAGTTATTCTCTCATTCTAAATCATTAACTCGTTCTCAAATGACTTCGAAATGTAAAATTATCATACGTCGGTATAACAGATTCCGAATACATTTTAACGGAAGATAGCGGTCCATTTCATTAATTACAGTTAATAATCGCTTTATTAATTTCATCACAATCTGACGCAGCTTCCATTTTGAATAATTTATTGGTTACTTCATCCTTTTCGATCAGTTCGTTTGTGACAATTGTTGCGATCATAATTTTAACTTTGTCCACCATTTTTCCTAGTTGTCTAACTAAGAATAATCGTTCAATGATGCTCAGAACATTCTTATCTCCGGCCACTAAGCCACTCACAACTTAGATGTTCTGCGTTACTGAACACGGCCCTGCTTATCACCACGTGTCTATAATGATTTTAAATAAATCCATTTATTTTTTATAACAAATTAAAATCTATATACTGTATACAATAAATAAATTACGCATATATGAAATGAATAATATAAAATCGATTTTAATTATAATTTACTAATAAAAAAAGTCGATTTAATTTTAATATTTACATAAGCAAATTAAACTCTTACGTAATTATAATTTTTTTCCACGAAGCGACATCTGGAGTCGACTTTTTTGTTTTTAAAATTTTTAAAATTAGAGAAGAAATGGATTACATTTGTTTTGAAATTGACGAATTTCGTATTTTTTGACACGGAAATTGTCATGTGGCGATTATAATATAATTCCACGAGAAAATAAGTTAACGTCAAAGATGCTTAATGACTTGCCCTTTGAGATTCTTCTCGATATCTTCACTTATTTGGATTATAAAGATCTGATTTGGTGAGAATTTATTTTATTAACTCGAATATATTATTTACGAAGTTGAATTAATTAATTGCAATTAAAATTATGTCTATCATTCTTACCGTTAATGCTCCGTATGGATGCATTGTTTTGTTACATACATTGCAGACCATCCCAGACCATGTTTATGTAAACAAATAGTAATGATTTTCAAGGATTTAAATTAGCTTTTCAAAAATCTTTGAAAAATTAGGTTAAAAAATGAGTCTGTATGTTGTTTGTTTATTAACAAGATGGATTCCTCTTTCAGTATTGTATAAATTCTGTAAAGAATATTCCTTTCATTACTGATTTTTTGATTAATGAAGTGCCATTTATGCTTGTTATTGACTGTTGTGTGCATTATATATGATGTTATGTAAGAAAAATGTAAATATAACAATTTGTCTCTAAATATTTTTTTTCTTTTCAAACAAAATTAATTAAATTTTTTTAATCAAATATTTGAAATTTTGATTTTCTGTAATGTAATTTCCTATTTCTGGCAAGATTTTCTCTTAAGTGCCTGTTAGGATTGTAGGCCATCCCTTGTGAGCCCCTGGCCTTTTTGCTCCTTTGTTGTTTTGGTTTGGGAAAAATAACATTAATTTATAGGGGTTTACGTCTAATTTTTTCTGTGGGTCTGGGGAAAAATCTGCTTCCTCTCTTGACAGACTGGCATGACCCTTCACAAGATATGACTCTTGGAATTTGCTTCCTACAGTGCCAAATGATTGCAAAAATTGATGAAAATTTCAAAATAAAAATAAAATTAAAACAATGTTTTACAATTAGTGTTTTTCTTGTTATGGAAAGGGAATAAATGTACTTTGATATTACATGTATTGCCAACATGTGGTTAAGTTGTTGCTGACATCTGTTTAATCTATAGGATTGATGCTGCATGGTGCACTGTAGCAAAATAAAATATGTATTAGCAAACTGTTGATGCTATTTTTTAAAGGTTTTTCTGAAGTTTTGAATGTGTCTGACTGAATCGGAGATGAAGAAAACTTTGGAGAAACATGGTTTTCTGCATTTTCCTATATTATACATGTCTCATAATGGATTGGTCTTAATTCGTGATTCCTGTTAGTTTTTCCTCATTTCACAATGGCTTCCAACTGTAGCAGGTGCCAATAGAGTCTGGCAGAGATAAAATCTTGCTATACTTCTTACATTATGCATGAAAAAATTATCATAAATAGTAATTCCAGGAACAAAATCTATTTTACATAATAAAAATAGATGCTCTTGGACTTATTTTATAAAACACATTTCTTTTTAATATAATTTTAATTAAGTATGCAGCAAATGTAATCACCTTTCATTTTAATTAATGTAACATCAAAAAAAATCTGATGTTTGTTAGGTTTTTCTCTTCAGACTTTGATGTTTGTGCTATTGGTTTGCTCTGTTCACTAACAAAGGTTATTGGAAATGCTTGTATTATTTTTATTTTTTAATTAAAATTTTTTGTACAAGGACTATAGTTTACATACTTTTGGTATACCAAAAGTGGAATATATCAATAGAACATTATTAAAATTAGTAAACCCAATTTCTAATAAGCCCAGTGTCATAAACTTCAAATAAATTCTTAGGAATATAATTTTAATTGCATAATATACAGAAATGGTTAACAAAAAAACATAACACATATATGTCTCATATAGTCATAATAGATGATGAATGATCATAAAATCAGTATGTACTGTATATCTATGAATTAAAGAGTATAAAACAGATATAAAAGACAAAAAGTCTATAAAGTTGGCTGTTTTAGAATAAAACATTGCTTCATTGGGAAGCTGCAGAATTTGTAGTGTTGCTAGTGAAAAAACCACCTTATTATTTCTTACAAATATGCAGATTTTACAGTCAGATGAACTCAGATTATAAGAAGCAGCACTTCTCTATTTACACTGACTACCAATCTGCCATCAATGTTATATACAATCACTTCCTCCAACCTGTTGCCAATGGCATCTACCATATTATTTCCAACTCCAACAACAGTTACTCTATCACCTGGGAAAAGGCACACATTGGAACCACTGATAACAAGCATGCTTATACACTGGCTGCCACTGATCTCAAGGTGGAGGAGACCTACAATAAAGTACCTCAGACATATCAAGCAGGTCTTGTGGGAGGATTTCTTGCTACAATGGCAATTTGAACGGGACCAAAAATACAACTCGACTGCCTACTGCTTCTTCCCCTCTATCAAGGATTTCTTCAATAACACCTGGCTTATACCAGACTTTTCTACCACTCAATTTTTCATTGGTGACAGCTGTTTTTTTTCAACTACCTCCAAAGATTCACCCTTCATGATAACGACCTTTGCACTGTCTGTGGTGTTCCTGATACTCCCCTCCCTTGCATCTTTTTCTGTCTCATGCTATCCATTTCTTGACACTTTTTGAGACACACAGTTTGTAACAAAATATATACTGAATAAAGAATGTGGATGCAACTATGCGCAGTTTAAAACAAAGACTCAAGGAATACAGGTATACAATCAATAAGAATCTTGACAGCTCTTTTCTAGCAGACAACATGTTCTAACATATGCAAGACAACAGGATGTCAATGTCCAATGGGATCAGGCAGCTATTATCAACACAATGACGAATAGACACACAGTGAAACAGCTTGAGAAATTGGAAATATACAAGGTGCACTTGAGAACTGGTTGTATAAACCACAGAAATGCAGATGCATTATCTACCGTTTGAAGGTTATTTTACAATAATTAATAATATTAAGGCGATGTTATGTATTGTATTTATACTTTTTCCTTATTTATGATATTTTATTTATCCATATTTAATCCACAAGGACATCTGTTAATTTTTATATTTATTCTATAATCATTTTATGTTCTTTCTATAACTGATGAAGATTGTTTCAAACAATATAATATAATAAAAACGTTTTCAATCGTTAAAACGATTGAAAACGTTTTTATTATATTATATTTTTGCTGGATTGACATGCACTTTTGGACAAAGGGAGATGTTGGCAATGTGAGTGCAATTACTTAATAGAAGACAAGAACATTTACTTCTACTTTAAACAGCTTATATCTTCCTACAACAAAGTCACAACAGTCCCTCAAGTCAGCTCCCGCTAGCTTTTGTTCTTTGTTACCATTATTATTCCTCAACTACAACAGTTTTGTAAATAATTTTATGTAAATACATGTTTGTTATATATTTTATACTTTATTTGTATTTTATCTCTCTTGTAACTCATTTTGTTTTACTATACGAGGGGGAGACCCAAAAAAAAAATCGAACTGAGAGCCCGCTGCCATTCGTAGATGTATTAGAGAGTTCTCCTGTTACATGGGGTTAGTAGAGACCTTCACGAAATAGCTGTGAAAACGGCGTCAGTTTGTAGGTTTATGTTTGAGCGTAGTGTTGTGTTTCTCTTACTGTTATTTTGTTCCACCTGCGAAATTCTGGGCATCCTTCAACATCTCGAAACGATGAAAACATTGAAAAAAATCTGCCAAAAAAGTGTTAAGATGTTTGCGAGATGATGTGCGAAGGAAACGCCTGGAAGTTTGGCAATCAGGTAACTTGTTCCTTCATCACAACAATGCCCTCACACATAGCCTTATGAGTGACTCACTATTTGGCCTCTCGGGGATGGCCTGTCATTCCCTACCCTCCGTATTCGCCAGACCTAGCCATGTGCGACTTTTTTCTGTTTCCGAGAATGAAGAAAAATCTAAAATGGAAGCGTTTTTATGATGTGGAGGTGGTAAAAATAGCTTCCCTAAGGGCACTGGATGATATCAAGGTTGAAGAGTTCCAGAGATGCTTCAAACAGTGGGGAAAAAGACTTCACAAGTGCATCACATCTAATGGAGAGTACTTTTGAGGTGACTGAAGAAATTTTGTAAAAAAGTTAATAAATAAAGTTTTTATACAAAAAATCTGGTTATTTTTTGATCCCCCACATATATGTACTGTACATTATTACTGTACAGTACATTGTACACGGAGTGGTATTTATATTTGTATGTTGTATTTCAGCAATATTTTAGATTTCAACTTTAGTATCAGTAGAATGTAAATGCCTTAAGTAAATATGTGTTGTGTGCTAATGTGTTCTACCATTTTGCACTCATCATCTGTATATAATGTGTACAAATGAGAGAGAGATGCCTGCGCTGGTTTGGCCACGTCTGACGATCAGCCCTGAATACAGTTGCCAACATTGCCTACCACCTAGAGGTGAACTGCTGCTGGCCATGTGGAAGACCAAAGCAACAATGGCAAGATGCTATCAATGCAGACCTAAGGACTCTGCACCTGAACCCAGACAATGCACTCGATTGAACAAAGTGGTGTTTGAAGATCTGAATAGTGGACCCTACATCTGTGGGAGAATGCTAAGAAGAAGAAATCTGTATATAATGTGTAAATTTTTGCATGTTTCTATATTTTGCACATGTATCCTCTCTTCAATATATTGTATTTCAAAAAACTGGATTCTTAATTATATAACACTCACCAAATAGACCATTACCAGTTCACAACTGAACTGAAAAATTCTTTCTACCTGAAGATGTCTATTACATATAGATGAAAACGTTCGTAGAAAGAATTTTTCAGTTGGGTTGTGAACTGGTAATGGTTTATTTGGTGAGTGTTATATATCCTCTCTTGTTACGATTATTTCTTATTGTATGCAATTTTCTGCACTTATATTTTATGTGATTCACCTATGTACTCTCTGCCAATCTATATTGTATCTGCTGCCTGGTAGTGCTATGTGGAACCAGGCAGCACCTTTTGTGCCAAATAAAATAGAAGAAAAGAAGTCAGATCTAGTCAACTTTTTGGTTACAAGCTTAAATTTGTTTGAGCTGCAATTTGAAACAAGTAAAATGCCAAAGCCATTTATTTTTGGGACAAGACTATACCTTGGAGACTCAGGGCTTGACTGCACACTGTTTTCTAAGGAAAAGAGAAAAATGAGCACACTCCAATGACAAAAAGTTGACACCAGTACTTGGGGTCCTGGCATAGATTATGGCAGGCTTCATTGCCTCCATGGTTACGACAGGTTGTGTTGTCATGGGCCTGTTCTTGGCTGCTGTAAGCGGGATCACTTCAGTGTTCATGGCGGGTCTTGTTCTCATTCTCCAGTCTTCTTTGGTATCATTAGTTTTGAGTGGAATCATACAAACTTCGCTGGCCTTGGCCATGGCTATGACCATGAGGTTGTCTGCGAGAAATTTTCAGTGAAATTAACCCATCCAATGTCTATTGCGTGTTGCCCTTGGTTGAATTTTTGTTGATGCCTAATGAAAATTTTCTGTGTTTAAAAAAATATTCATGGCTATTGTATCGTCTGAAATTACTTTTTTTTATTTTGCACAAACAAAATACAGTTTATCCTGATTATAATGATGAATGTAACGACAACCCTAATATAACGTCAAATTTTTATCAATCCTACGATTTTACTATACTAGGTAATGTTAAAAAAAACTTACNAATACTTTAAATTGTTATCTGCAATTATTATCTATTTATTTTCCATCGCTAAACAACAAAACAAAACTAAAACGAGAACGTAAACTACATTTTAAGTAATTATAAATGAAATCGCTGCGTTTAATCGCGTTACGACTTTGTTGTCGTGCGATACGCAACGCGCGACAGAAAAAAACAAAAATAAATTATATTTTGGAAGTTAGTTTTAATATAAAAAATTATAATAACTAGCGCAATCTAGTTTTAAAAACGTTCCAATGCTGAAAAAAGATATCTTGGGTCAATCGGTCAAGGTCAGCATGTTGCAACCAGAGATATGTCAGGAATAACACAGGACAGGCAAATGGGTTTTTTTCAAAGATTCATTTGTCAAAATTTGATTTTGCAACATTTGCATTTCAAACTTCCCAATGAGCAATGCATGTGCAAATCTCGTACTAGTGTCTGTTTGTAGAAAGAATGTCGCCATTTTGTATTTTATTTTGACTCTGTTCTGTCCCCTGAGTACCTACAAGTCTGATTTTTTTTCATGTGCACATGATTTGGGCACCTAATACTCTGTGCCAAATTGCAACTCCTGACATGTACTGTACTCCTTTATACCTCTAAGATATGGAGCCGTTGACAGCACTATGATTTTATAAACAACGCATAGTCTTGTCAAAAATTGTAGACCTATAAATTTCCACTGTCTGTCCTTCCTTAATCTTGAGAACAAAGTTATATAGGTGAAAGCCAAGATTAGATATGGAAAGATTAGCGGTAGGAGGCCCCAATTAAGTATATACAAACTTCCGATGCAAACTGGAAGTCACACTATTTCAATTTTAAAATTTTTCCCTGAAAGGATTTAGATAGATGACTCTTTTGCTAACAGGAAAAGTATGATGTACAGGGGCAAGACACTATTAACCCAGCGTGAGTGAGGTCAGGTATGTCATACCCGAGAAGATTTTAAACGCAGATTATTTAATGTTATTGTTGCCATGCAAATCCTGTTGTCACAGTAGCTGGAGGTAAAGGAGTGGGGGACGAGGCGCAGTGTTGAGTTTAGTGTTCCACTAAAGGTCAGTGGGAGATACACATGAGCAAAGGTGTCAGCGGGAGATACACATGAGCAAAGGTGGCTGAGGTACGTCACACCCGACCCCATAGTCGGTGTTACATTTTTGAATTGACAGTAAGTTTGAGTTATAGTTATTTATAGTATTTTTAGATTTATTTCTAGATTTCTCAAATGATAGTCTTCGCATTAAACAAAAAAACACATTTTCCAAGGGAAACTCGAAAAGTGATTACTGATCAACTGGGAGAACCTTCATTACCTGTTTCCAAAAAAATGGCTAATAAATATGTCAGGTGTGGTGAGTGTACTAAAAAACAGATAGGAAAACACAACATTGCTCTTCGAAGTGTGAGAAGCCAAAATATATGAAGCAGGCGATTTTTGTGTGTGGAGATTGTGCTGATTTGTAGGTGTAATGTTGGTGCTATGCAAATTGATCTCATAAGACCTTTTACTTTTTTTTTCTATTTTTATAATTGAAAGATACTATAGTTACAGTCGACCCCCCTATAACGTACGTTCCTATAACGACAATTCCTATAATGTAGCGAAAAAATTGTAGAAACTTTCGTATAAAATACCTCCTATAACGTCGTTTCGCGACAAGATTGATAGAGTCTGGACCAATAGTGGATGAGCAGCCGAACTACTTTCCTCCGACCCTGCGCCACGCTACGGAGCGGCTAAATTGAGTTTGCTATCGTCTGTTTAGTATTATATATAAATTATATATAAATTAGGTACTGTACATATAATTATATATTAATTATATATAAATTAGGTACTGTATATATAATTATATATTAACTTAATTTATTGTAACTTTATTATAATTATATATATGCTTTCTGCCGCCTGGCAACACGCTACGGAGATTTTAGGCTAGTAAGTTGAGTTTATTATCGTCTGTACAGTATGTAAATTAGGTACCGTAAGTCTAATACAGCACTAATTTTATACATTTCTTGTGAAAGAAACACTTCTTATTCAACGTCCATAAAAATTATTTATATTAATGATGTCTCCAAAGGTCAAGTTATTTTTCTGCCAAAAATTCGTTATCAGAAATTGCGGCCGTCGTTTCGTGTGCTGTTCCGCGATGAAAACCAGCTTTAAGCAACGGCGTAGTCGAACGGTACACACTCGGTAAGTAATCCTATAATTTTTTGTTTATAGCATAGTTTATACAGATTATTCCCAAAAAATTATACGTATTTTGGAAATGTTGAGTCGAATTAGTCTAGAATCGGTTAATTTTATAGAATAAATCCTTTCGAACAGCCTTAGTCCGTAAAGTTCCCACCTATCGGGCTGCGATTGGCTCATGTATATAATCATTCTTACAACGTAATTTTCGGTTAGCGTGGAACGTATCTAAGCGTTATAGGGGGGTCTACTGTATGTTGATTAACCAAAGAAGTTGTAATTTTGTTAGAATTTTATATGAAAAAATGTTAAACTACCAAAACTTGTACTTTTTCAAAGAAAATATAGACACTTTGTTATTTCAATTAAAAAAAATGCTTTTCAATCTTAAACATAATATTTTATTTACTCATCTTGTTGAATAGATACTATTCTTATTATCCCAAGTGAAAAAATACTTTATACACAATTATAGTATAAAAAAATTCAGCATCAAAGTTTCGGGTATATCCTACCCACCTAATAGCTGGTGTAACAATTTCTCACCTCATTCAAGCCGGGTTAATTTGAGGTGAAGAGTATATATTTAAAGTAAATAAATAAAAAATTATAATTAAAAATTGCAGCCTGGCATTGTGACAATGCCACAATAAATAATTACTTGTTTGTATTTATTTTTACTTTAATGTTACATAAATTTGAACTTTATTCTGTTTGTTTTGTTTAAGATTATATATGAATGGTATCTGAAACATTAGTGTCAGAATTTTAGTTTAAAGTTTTGTAATGTGGTCAAAGTGATTGAAAAAAAATTAAGGCCAGCTCTGTCTTGGGGTGCTGTTCTGTAAATAATAGCTGTCATAATTTGGTTATGTTGTATATACAGGTAATGTGCTAGAAAAAGTGATCATGCATGACAATGCTGCTATACAGACTAAAAGGACGACAAAGAATGAGACAGCAAGATGGATCAATTGAACATTTATGGAATGCTATTAAAACTTGAGATTTTGTATAGTAAGGTTTTGAGACAGAAAAATTTTGTTCCTAGTGTCACCAGGAATCAAATGATTCAGTGGAATGTAACTGAGGATGGTTTTATCATATTTAAATATGTCTGGAAGAGGAGATTGGACTGGTGGCTTGGGTAGTGTAACTGACAATTCATTTGCATGGTAAGTGGGAGTGTCAGGTTCAAGTCTCACTCCGGGTCGACCCTTTTCTTCCAGAATTTTCATAATGGTTTAATAAATACAAGTAACCCCCGTATAACACAGCACTTCTATAGCACGGATTCACTCTAACATGGTTAGAGAATTGGGAACATCCCCCGTATAACACGGTGGTTTTATAGCACGGGTTCACTCTAACATGGTTCAGGAATTGAGTAAAACCCTCATACAACATGAAATGTAATAAAGGGTGCGTTCTTTTATACTTCCGCATAACTCTGCATGAGCATTCTAATTGTTTTTGTGGCTACTTTGAATGCTCTTTCAACAATAATCCATTTAATGGTTAAATTTTACAATTGGGACCCTTCTTTTGCCTCTAAAAGCTCATTTTAGAATTATAGATTCTTCCATCATGATACTATCGATAGTGTGGGCGCTGCCATCTTTCTTTCGTTGTTGTTTATAAATGCCTCCTGTTGCAGAGCGACTGCTATTAACGAATGCACCCAAAAACTGTTACCAGTTGATAATGCTCATGCTGAGATCATCATATAGGATGAATAATCCTCTGGTAAAATTTACTGAAATAATAAATAAGTATGAAAACAAACCATGAAAAAACTATGAAACTATGAACCTATAAAACCTATGAAACTATGAACCTATAAGTATGAACCTATGAAAAAGAATGAATAATAAATCCGATTTAAATAAGGATTTAACACCTAACCCCCCCTTTTTGCACTAGTTCTTTGTTTCGTATAACGCGGATTTGCATAACACGGCAATTTTTTGGAAGTAACTCTCGTGTTATACGGGGTTACCTGTATTAATTTAATTATAATTATTAAATTTAATAGGAGATAGTGCCTGATGCCTTTCTCTAGTGACAAATTATTAAGTAATTAATTAAAATATAATTACAGAAAAGTAGCCTAATGTAATGCAGTAGTGGTTTGACTTTACAAATTTATTGGGTTTTGTGATGTTTATGGAATTTAACTTATTGGTTGGCTCTTTTCCAATTACATTTTTGTTATTATTGATACATCTTCAGGATAGTGTGTTTTAAAAATTTAAAAAAACTTTAGAATTAAGCAGTAAAATAATCTCAATATGTATAGTTTTTTTTCAAAATTAAAATTTAATATTGTAAAAATATTCAATGTATTTTGTTACATATTCGAAAGAAAATATTCTGTTGCTCATTCATTTTGTAGTGCTCTGCTACTATGGCTAATTACGAGGACTATTTTTTAAATAAGGTCCATTTTTTAATAAGAAGAAAAATACTATAAATATCATTAAAATATATTTTTTCCCATTTTCTACATTCTACTTTTATACTATTCTACATTTATCTACTTTTCTACATAATTTCCATTTTTGTTCAAACATTTGTCATACCACTCAAAAATTTTTTTAATTTCAACTTCAAAGAAATCTGCCACCTGCCGCCAGAAGACTTTGGGCCACGCCGCTTGTCTTGTATGGCACGGCGGAGTTTTGTCAAGGTCACGCAATAAGCATCAGAATTGATTGTTGTGCCTCTTGGCATAAAATCCACTAACAAAGACCCTTTCCTGTCCCAAACGACAGTTACTATGATCTTTTGTGCTGAAATTGAATAACAGATCGTATCTTACAGTTGGCGGGCGACTCAATTTTCTTAAACATTATAAACTTTTACAGTTCAGCACACAAACAGATGATATAACTGCAAATGGCATCTAAGCAAAGCATGCTGAAAGTGGATGCTCATGCACACTGCTGCAATCACATGTCATTCTCACTCTCATTCACAAACGGACCTTATTTAAAAAATAGCCCTCGTATTTGTATTAAATTCGTAAAATTATGTAAAATGAGTCTGTTTATTTAGGAAATTTGTATCAGTTTTTTTTTGTTAATTAAGTGCAGTGTTCTGTTGTGCGTTCCTTGTCACATTTTTGGGTCACGGCTGTTGTATCTGGTGATTGGCTATGAAGATGATCATGTGATTGGACAAGTTTCCGGATGGCAGAAGGTATAAAGCATGTGCCCCACATGGAGGAGCACCTTTTTTCTTTCCTGGAATCTCTGGATTAGACTGGACTCTCGAACCCCATTTGGACTGAAGGTGAGATAAAGATATAGTGATGATACAACGGGAGTGATAGGATTTTGGATTGCTGTGTGCAAAAATCAATCCAACTCCATCGAGTAGAGTTTCATTCCTATTACCAAATACTTTGTGTAAGAGCGTACTTAGGAATCTCTTTTACTCAGCTAGATGTTCATTTCGTTATTTCTGCGGTTATTTTCTGTTAATCAAACAAAGTGATGACCACGTGTTGGATGACAAAGAGCATCGATCTCAGATCAGAAATTGTACAAAAGAGGATGCTTAATCAGCCTGATATACCAGTTTGTAAATAATTGTATATATTAGAAATAATCGCGTAACAGTAGTAGTAATGTTGACTTAATATTACCTATGTAAGTAGAGGATAATATCATGACCACTGTATAGCTGATAAGAATGCCAGTTGTAATTTGATTAAGCTGAATTGTTATTTTGTTTCTTCCTTCATTAATATAAAATATTTGTTTCATTAATATGTCTCTTTCAATTGTGAAGTCCTCATTTCGTCATCCCACAAAAGACAAAATATATTTTGATATATCTAAGTCAATACAAATTAAATGAGTATTAAATGAGTACTAATAATTGATTAAATAATCAATTATTAGTACTCATTTAATAATAGTTGTAAACTTTACATCAATTTATATGTTAATAACTGTAGTGCTTCGCGACTATTTTCCTTTTTTGTTGTTTTGGTTTTTCTCTCACCCCTTTTCATTTTTGTTCGTGGTGCCACCTGTCCCCAGTTCACCATATATTGGCAGCCGGATTTGCTGGTTGTTGTCATGTGAGGAGGATATCCGCTGTGTAGGATATATAAGGCTGTGACCCATGTGGAGGAGTACCTTTCTTCCATATTGTTCATGACTACGATGTTCTGGCCATGTGTGTGAGATCAAGGTGCTGAGCGTTGGAGACAAGATAGCAGAAATCAGTTTGCATGTAAACAAGGATAGTGTGGCAGCAAATAACAACTTGTCCAAGAGAAAGAAGACTGGCTGAAGATTCATAGGTGCAGATTAGTTCTTCTTCAAATGTTTGTAAGTGGCGTAAGATTGTCGTGAGTAATTTTGTTAATATCTTCCATTGTTACGCATCATTCGCCGTCCCACGTTGTCACGTGTCATGAGCCCCCAAAGCTGAGGAAGGAAAGAGAGGAAAGGTGTAAACATATATAGTGTTTGCGTATACCACTTGGATACAACACGTTATTGTCAATAGTTCGTGTCTTATGTAATTATCTCATTTGTACCCTAATAAAAGTTAATTAAATACTTAGTTATTGTTGAGCTGACTTTTTTTTTTTTTTTTTTTGTGAAGACCTGTTTTACAGGGAACTCTACACAACTCTGAAAGCATAACAAAAATAAAGAATTAAGTAATTAACTTAAATGACATTTTAAATTCACTTTTTTTCATTGAATCTTAAAAATAATTTATTCAGAAAATTGGTTTTGTTACTTTAGATTAAACTATATTTATTCATTTATAACTTGCAGTTGTGGGCAGTTGAACAGAAGATTAAGAGAAGCCAGTAATCATGATAGTCCTTGGAGATTACAATGCAAAAAGTATTGGCTTCAAACAGAGTAAGAAGTTTCTATTGTATACATTATTTACTTGTTTACAATGCAATTTTATTGTAGTATAAAAGGTCAGTCAAAATTTAATGAATTGAATGCAGAATAACTGCTATGTAGACTATATTTAATATCTCAATGATAGTTATTGAAAAAATTCAAGCATTTGTCCAGTTGTGGGACAAGATTGTTTATGGCATGAGTACAAATTAGTTTGTTCTTAGAATCATTGTCACACAGCAGCTTTTACCTCCTCATCAAATATTGATCATGCAACAAATGCTGAAGTCCCCAAAGATATGTAAATTGCATCTTGACATGTCAGAGCTATATAGAATAAGATCTAGGATTTCCCATTTAATTTGGCAGAGCATATCTTGTATCACAGTTGTTGTGTGGCCTGGCATTATCAGTAGGGATAGCACCAGCTGTCAATAAATTTGGTGTTGTGATTTGATTGATTACCGTAGATTTTGTAGTGTCACTTGTTATCTCTCGGCCTTAGTAGTTGCACACCATCCAAGAAATTGATAAAGAAGAGGCCATAATGATCAAAGAATGATCAAACCAATACCGAATCATGCAGGAAAGTTTACAAGAAACTTTCCTGCATGATTCTATGTCGA
Organism: Centruroides sculpturatus; assembly: GCF_000671375.1. NCBI lineage: Eukaryota > Metazoa > Arthropoda > Arachnida > Scorpiones > Buthidae > Centruroides > Centruroides sculpturatus. The sequence goes on along the minus strand of NW_019385652.1, from coordinate 150,443 downwards.
TTTGAACTTTCTTCATGGTGGTAATCTTACAGAAAGCAGCAGTAAAGAATAAAATGGAAAAATACCCTGTTTCCATTGTCTACTTCTGTCAGTTGCTTGAAGTGATTATACCATGTTTTGTCACAGGTGACAATTACAAAGATGAATGCCCTCTAAATGCATCAACATTTTATTTTTTTCTTATTGTATAGTTGATGCATCAAGTTATTGGCTAATGTTCTTTTGTTACATAAAGATATGTATACATGCTTTCTTATTGTGTCATGTTTTTCTGGTGTATAAGAGTATTCAGCTTGTTACATTTTGACTGACTCCTATAGGTTAGATATTTAAATAGAAATAAGTGTTTGTAATTTATTTATTTTATGATAGTGATTTATATAAGTTCATTTAATAACAGAGCAATAAAAAATTTAATTTCTTCTATTGCTTCAATAATGTTTAACAGTTTGAATAGAAGCAAACTTTGTACAGAAAAACAAATTGATATAGATAAATTAAGACATTTGTTACCAGAAAAATCCAAAATTTTGAAAGAGTAATGTTTTACATAACTTATTACAAGGCATCAAAGTTCAAACCATGATACTTCATAAAAAGTTATAGCATCTGAGTGGTAAATTAATTTAAGAACCCTCTGTCTAAGTTTGTTTATATGTCCAAAGACAAACATTTTCTACTTTCCAACAAAAAATCTTAATGATTCAATAGATGTTTATGGTCTGATTTATGACACACTGTTCTATGCATCATAGAATTAATTGGTGTTCCAAAATAGAACTCTTTATATGTTATGATTGGCTTTAGACCTGATATTGGCTTATAAATCAAGCCAAAAGCATTTGTCAAATCATTAAAAAGTTTGCTGGAAAGAAGAAAAGGTTTGTCTTTGGACATTTCAACTATTTTCGGTTGTGTTCTCCATTTTCTAAACATGCTTACAATTATTAATTTGCTTCACTACTACATTATTTTAAAACATAGCATTTTATTTTGTGTAACTATCGATAATTACTTATTAAATTTTTAAATATCATTTACATTTAATTGATTGTTTTCATTACCAGTTTATGTGGATTTTTTTAAGCCTAAAATTTTTGGTTTTTTTTCAGTAACTTACATCACACAAGGAACTCTTACTGATATAGACTTTATTACTCGAAGTGGATATGCATTTTGGGTCTTAATGACCCGTTTTCAGTCCTTACTTTTTGCACAGATCTTATTAAAACAAACAATAGTTATAAATTACATCACACATATGTGTTTACAGAGAATATTTACAAAAATTATTTATAATTATTTTAGATACCTATAAACATAAACAATATAACTAAGTTAATATTGTTTATATAAAGAATTATTATGAATTATAATATGGCTATAGAGAGAATTATGATAAAGCAATGCAAAATACCAGAATTAGACCATTGAAGGCAGTCAAAGGTCATTACTATGTATATATACAGTTGAACTTCTGTTACTGATGTGTTATTGGTGGTAGCGGGAACCCTACCAATAGACTTAATCTTAAAGGAAAAAGCTATCCTCTGCTATTGTAGAAGGGGGCACAGCATTCAAATAGGCAGGAGACAGTTTGCAGAAGGAGAAATAGACCTGAAGCTTACCTCAATAATGTTGCTTAAGCCACCTGAATGCAAAGCGATAGAAATAGCTGAGAACAAGGAAAGAGGAGAAATTGAGCTGTGTACACGTGGCTCAAAGGTGGATGAGTGTGTGGGTGCAGCCTTTTTGGCAATGCATGATGGAAAAGAGATTCACGTAGAAAAGTATAGACTTAAAGTCTACTGTTCAGTTTACCAAGCTGAAATGTTTGCAATCAAATGAGCTATTGAATGGGTGATATCAGCTGGGACAGATGGCCAAGTAATTGTTAATATGGATAGTAGGTCAGCTGTTAGTGCACTTCAACAATTTGTCAACACAAATGTAATGGCTCTGAACATCAAGAACATGATAAACAAAAGTGAAATGCATATTAAAGTTAGATGGGTTAAAGCCCATAGTGGTATAGATGGAAACGAATGTGCAGACCTCCTAGCCAAGGAGGTTGCACATTTAACAGTGGTGACTCATGGCAAGATCCCTTTATTGGGTATTAAAAAGATCATTAGAGATGAGACTAACATGGAATGGCAAGAAAGGTGGACTTATTCCAGCAAGGGTAGACACACATTCTGGCTCTTGCCAAGTTTACAGGAACGTACTAAAGACTTACATTGGCTCCAAATCAACTTCATAACTAGTCAACTTTATACCGGACACTGTAGTAGTGGAGAGTACTTAAAACGATTTGGCATAAGACGTACTGCAGTCTGTGACTATGGGGATGAGATTCAAGACCTAGAGCATTTACTCCTGAACTGTTGTAGATACGGTAAAGAGAGAATGGAGTTAAAACTGCTTCATGAACAGAACATGAGATTCCCAACTCTAGAGCTTTATCACCTAATCTGTGACAGAAACCTTGCTGGAGAACTGCAGGTCTTTGCAAGGAAGACATTTTTGTAAAGGTGGGGAGATAAGCCAACTGCCCCACCTACTTGCCGGAAAGCAACCGGCTCTATCTTGTACATGTGTGACTAGAACACTGTATATATCTTAAATGTTGTAAAATTTCTTTGTTGATTGTTTAATGTATGTCTGTACTCAGTAAGATAATTAAAGGGAATGTTCTCCTTGTGGTGTCATTGGCAGGACAAGGATGACTGATCACCATATGAGGAAATGATGATCATTAAATGAAAAAAACTTTTTAGTAGAATATTGAAATAAAATGTTTTTACTTAATTAATGAAGTTTAATTTCTATTTAGTGTACTTATAGCTTACAAGTCCAGCCTACAGAAAAGCTAGATAAATAAATAAAAGTTCTCTCTTTTATATTGTTAAATGTTAAAATCAGCTAAAATGCTGACTTGTTTTTACAAATGACTTTGGTAGGATGATACAGTTCAATATCTCATAATGTGGACAAAATATCTGTATATAAGAATAGTTTCAAATCACAATATTCATGATCAGGGGCGCCGCTAGCTGTTTGAACGCCCGTGTGCAATACCGATTATGCCTCCCCCTGTTTAACTACGATTACCTATGCTGAGCTTGCTAGAAAGGCTCTTTGCCGCCTCCTGGACGTGCCGCACGCTTACGGCGGCCCTGTTCATGATATGTTCAAAACTGTAAGAAATGGCTTTCTATCAGAAAATAAATATTTTTGATCAACTTTATTATTATTTAAAGTTATTGAATCATTGACAGTCCCATAACCAAGAATAAATCATTGGGGAGGCTACAAGGGTAAGATGAAAAAATATTAATAATATTTAATAAATACAATGTCCTGGGCAATAATAGAATATAAAAATATTCACAAATTATCAAGGCAGATAAGTTGTAGGTTTTATTTCCCTAAAATGAAGTTGAGTTAACATAAAATCCGATTCTTGTACAATGTTCGTGGTCTATCCAATTATTACAGTATTTTATGTTTCCATTATAATCATTTGTTTGGTTTTCGTGATAATTATATATCATTCTGATTTGTGAAATTATTTACAAGATTATCCTACTGTCGGTATACAATTAAAAATACAGGGAAGGGTAGATGCTAAAATGAGAGAAGTTCCTTGAAGACTCGTCTTGCATAATTGTCATCTTTTTCCTAGCCATTGAGTTGATTTAAATCCAGTCCATTGGCTTTTGACGTTTCCATTATAATCTCTAGTTGTTACCGATTGCCTATACCTGCTGCTCCAATAATGCCAAAAAAGAAAGCGAGCCACTTTTGTCAATCCTTAGTCCTTATATATCCCTCCTGTTCCCCCACTGGGTTTATTGCCACTCCAGGACTTACGGACAATGGAATTTTCAGGAAACTTACAAACAAAGGCTTTGTAACTGTCAATTGAATATGATACATATAAAAATGACAAGCAGTTGTCACGAAGTAGCCTCAAATAAAAGGTAACAACATAAATTTCACAACAGTCTTTATAGGATTGTGTTCCTGAGGTGTTGAGAAAGGACAAGAATATAAAGACATTGTTTCTTCTAATTTGTGAATATTTTTGTATTTTGAAAAAATATTATTTTTAAATAGAGAAATTTCTCATAACTCATAATAACTCTGGTTACCCAACATCACATGTTTTACATTTGTGTGAAGCTCTCTTTCTCATTACTGAAAATAATTACTTTCAGTTCAATGGAAAAATATATAAACAGACACAGGGAGTACCTATGGGTTCCTCATTATCACTTATTTTGGCAGCGCTTATTATGAGGAACATAGAACATCGTATTTTCAATGCCCCTTGACCATCCAATATTCAATTATGTATCTATGTTATGTTGATGATGTGCTACTCACGTGGGAAGGTTCTGTTGAAGACTTAGAGCAATTTATTCAATCATTGGCCTCTGTTTATCCTTCAATTAAGTTCAATGTAGAGAAAGAACAAAATGCTAGAATCTCATTCCTAGATCTAGAAATTCATAATCTCCTGATCTTTTATTTTCTGTCCATCATAGAAACAACAAACACCACTAATTATCCCTGCTACAGTCTTCCACCATTAAACTTTGTGAACTCTGCAATATCTTCGCTTATACAGAGGGCATTCCTTCTCCCTTCCCCCAAACACTAGTAGATGAAGAATTACTAATCATTAAAATAGCAATGCAAAAAGCTGGATATTCTCTCTCTAAATTTCATTATCTTCAAAATCAAGTCAAAAATAAGCTATTTTTGCAGTCATTTCTTAGTAACAAATTTCTCATAATTTGACAAAATTACTCCTTTTAAGCTTTTGATTTTAGTTAAATTTTATATTGTACTATAATTAAAAATTATTGGACTTCCTTCCTGATTCCTTTAACATCTTGTTTGAGTTTTGGAAGTCAAGCAAGAGCTTTTGCCAGCTTTTTCATTGGCAATTTGTCCTGGATATGTACTTAAGTCAAATAAAATATTAATCTCTGCCAAGAGATCAACATTTTGACTGTTAATTGCTTTCTCTATAGTTAATGCTAGAAAGGCTATGTGAGGTGCCGAAAAAGAAGTATTTTTAATCCAAAGTCGGGATGAAAGAAGGGTGAGGAGAGATGTGGGTGTGGTAGACACTGAGTCAAATCTTATTAGCTTAACCTGTTTATTATAGAAACAAACGAGGTCTTACAAGATCTTCTTTTTACTTCTGTATTCCGTTTTTCAAAGATCACCCATTGCAGTGATGACATTGCAGGGAATGATGAAAGTTTGAAAAGGGATCAATAAACAAATTACATACATATTGAATATGCATTTTTTTGAAAAAAATTTGAGTTATGTGAAATTAGAGTTTGTAGGGTCCAATTTTAGTGGAAGTCCTATTAAACAATTTCTGACTATTCTGACTATCTCTATTCAAGAATTACCCAAAAAAGTTTTGTCTCCTCTACATGCTTTTTTACCATTATTAAATATCATTATTTTAATTAATTCTATCTTTATTAATTTTTTGAGCATTGTTTATAGTAAATTTTATTAATATATTGCATATTAATTGTATTTGTGACCAATAAAAAAAAGTCATCAGCTCACCATGAAATAATTTATTCAGGTATATACCTCTATTGATTGTTATTTGGAGGTTTTTTTAAATATTGGATGATCCTGAAAGTTTGTTGCATTTTTTTAAAAATGAACTGTAACATAAAATATTTGAGATTTATTTTAATCAATACTATAATTTCTATTTTCAATTTCAATTTATTTTCAAACGACCCTATGACCAGTGGCCTTTTTCAAGGGTTAAAAAAAAATTGTGTTGAATAACCTTCTCCTATCTCATAATCAATTTATATATATCATTTTTATAAAAAGATTTACTTTTGAGTAAAAAAAAAAGACTCAAGTGCCATTCTATATTGTCAAAAGTTTTAAAGTTATTTTCAGTAAGCAAATTTTGAAGTGGTCTGAAAAGATGAAGAAACATATACAGATATTCTGTATAACAAATTTTTTCTGGGGCATACATCTGTCTTACCTACTAATTATATCACTTCTTTTGATATGGTCAAAAACTGTAGATTTTAAAATTACAGGTTTTGCTATAATCTCCTTTAGAAGCAGTCCACAACAAGTTTGTTGTGGACTGCTTCTTATTTCTACATGAATGAAATTATTGTCTATAGTTGAATATCTGTCTGAATGGTTTCAAAGAGATAAATTTTCCTGTTTAAGTGTAGCAATCGTTTCCAGCATGTACTAATGGAATGTTTTATATCAGTGAAGATCATTATTATAAATAGCTGACTTTTAAATTGCTCCTTAATCAGACAGTGATCAAACTGATCCTCAACTAATACAACAGATTTTTGAAACGTACACTCAACCTTGCGATATTAAACAAAGTACTATAATTGACATTCCTTTTTTTAAAATATGTGTGTATTCTGCTAGATCTGTGTTAATTTGACCATTAAACATTGACAAATCATAACATTTAGCAAATTCTATTAAATTTCTTCTTGGAGGTGTCATTTGATTCTTACTAATGTGAGAAATAGCAAAATTAACTACACTTATGCCAAAATAATTATGATATAATGTACTGTACTCACTGTCTTATGGCATTAAAAACAACATTTTATTCAAAATTGCAGGAACTTTCCATAGTTTACAACAATCCTCATCAGCACAATGAACATAGTTTTAAGCTATCAAAAGTTCTTGTAATTTTGAATAAAATGTTGTTCTTAATGTGTTAAGACAATGAGTACTGTACATTACATCCTAATGCATAAATCAGTTATAATTGTATTTGTAAATGTTAAAAATGAATCTGGCAACTCTCTTACATGTACATTAAATTCTCTCATTATTGACACTTCATTGAATCTATGTAAAAAAATAATTCATTTTTCCTGGAATATTAATATAAACTAATGTGAGGGGCACTCAATGAATTTTTACAGTTTGTTATATCTAAGTAAGATGACTGAAAGTTAATGATAACACTGAAACCTATGATATTTTCTATCTCTATGTGAAATGTTTTGTGCTGCTAGGAATATTGTGGGTGTTATGAAGATGATATTTTTTGCTATTTCTCAACTGCTTTACGGCTTCATGAACGGCTTGTGCTATGATCTTTTATGGTTTTATGTAAAAGTTATTTCCTAAAGAATGAATTGAAAACTTGAAGCACTTTTCAGGATATAGCATCTTTAGACAAAACGAATTTCAGGGGTAAAACAGATTTGAACGTTGACACTACACCAGGCATGGCCAACATACGGCCCGCAGGCTGGATTTGGCCCGTGTAATGAATTTATGTGGCCTGTGATTAATCTTTCAATATTAGCTACTGTAGTCTGAATAGCTTGATGAAAAATTATGACGCCTAAAAAAAAAGGGTCAACAACTCACTGTGCGTTTAGAGTTAACCCTCCATTACAAATCTCTTAAGTACAGCATAGAATGTTGATAAAGCACATTAATGTGAAAAATGTATCTGTAATCTCTATGTACAATTTAGTCTCTCTGGAGTGACACCACAATGAGATCTTGCACCACCTCAAAATCTTCCTAGGGCAGCCTCTGCTTCGGCCTGTGAAAAAAGTTTTCTTTCCCCCAATTCGGCCCAGGGGGCAAAAACTGTTGGTCACCCCTGCACTAGACATTTGTTGTCAACATCAATTACTGAAGAGAATGTTGGTCACCCCTGCACTAGACATTTGTTGTCAACATCAATGNGCCTCTGCTTCGGCCCGTGAAAAAAGTTTTCTTTCCCCCAATTCGGCCCAGGGGGCAAAAACTGTTGGTCACCCCTGCACTAGACATTTGTTGTCAACATCAATTACTGAAGAGAATGTTGGTCACCCCTGCACTAGACATTTGTTGTCAACATCAATGACTGAAGAGAAGATTGAAGAGATGAGACTGTTAATTAGAAAAAATCATTGAATAAAATATGAACAGATAGAACAAACATTGATAGATGATTTTATCAGGAACAATCAACATAATCATCCATGACCAGTGGTGGACTCGGTCTAAAAATATTGGTTGCCAGGAGACAAAAGGGACTCATCAACAACTATAAGGATACCATTGACTTTTTTTTTAATAAGAAATACAGTAAATAACATTTTCAAAAAATATATAAATAGAAAAAATGTACAATTAAAATTTTTGCAAAATAAACATATTTTTAGTAGTTATGGGAAATTCCATTGTCAAGCATGAACTAAATAAAGTCACTAATGTCACTGCAATGTAAGTGTGATCACTGATCTGAAGTCAATAAAACGTTTATTCTATAGTTAATATTTTTGCAAAATATAGGCTACTTATTTTGTAACCAAAATTTCATCTGGATTGGACAAAAATTAGGAATTATAAGGAATTCACAAATATACACACAGATGATGGGTTTTATATTAATAAAAGTATGGTATAGGTCTTTGCTTATGCTGCACTGGTGTTAAAACCTGATTTTTTTTTTCAATATGATGTGAAGGATCAAAACTTCCTGGGCCTTTGAAACAGTCTTAATTCATATCTCATTTTGTTTCTTCCTGTTAGAAGTCTTTATCTTGTAACTTTAAATGTGCTTGTTTTCACTCATTACTAGTGTTGCAACGAATAGTATATTCGGCCTCAAACCGAATACCGAATATTCGGCCAGGAGCGTGGCAGAATAGCTGAATATTCGGCCAAACTATTCGGCTTGATTAACGCACGTACGAAAATTGGTGCGCAAACCGCATTATGGCAAGGACCCTGCTCTCTATTGGCCCACTGTCACTACGCTTTGCCAATCGCATTAATTATTGACAGTTGTAGCAGACAGACATCAGCGTCATGGCAGTATGTGATAAATGATTATATCAGATGTGGATAACAATGAAATGACCTACATGTGTAAATAACAGAAAAAAAAACAGAGAAGGACCGCAAAGTGAAAATGTGAAAATAAATATGAAATTGAGTTGATAACATAATTGAATGAGTCGAGGCAGCTTATTGGCGCAAAATTTGCAGCTGTCAATGCCAAACAATTGTTGTCATAGACTTCGGAAAGCTAAATGCTTGTAAGGAAAGTCATTTAGCATGCACGGGCGAAAGCCTGGGACCGTTCGAGCTACCAAGCTGTCTCGAATCTGTGAAATCATAACTGCAACTTATACCGACCTCCTATCTGTCTCTTTTCTCCAATATCACCAGGCTATGAGTCACGTAATTGTAAAATGGAAAATCTACAACGGAAAAATGACGAATCAAAGTATCGTGAGCGCGTATTATGATGTATGCATAGGCATACGTGGACTATATAGATATATATAAGGGAAAGAGATAGGGAAGTGCAAAGATGAGCGCTTAAAAAGAAGGATAGGCAGGCCCAGACCCTCAGATGTGCGATGATTCTCGAATGAATAGGTGTGTATGTGCGCTGATCTTTGTAATTATAAATTGTGAATACATGTGACTAATATTATTTTTTTTTTTTATTTTGTGCATATTATAAGTTATAAATAAATATAAACAAACAGCACTAACCCCATAACATTAAATCTAAACACCAAAATGATTAATTTACTGTGTTTTTGTTATTTCTTACTCCTGTTTTTAGGTATTCTGTATTCGGCCGAATACCGAATAGTAACCGAATATTCGTTACATCACTACTCATTACATTGCAGTTGGCAGTACAATCAATATTTAGTTTTAATTTACCTCTTGGTTTTATTAGCATAATTATTCAAAAAAAATTGTTTTTTTTTTCTTTTCATTTATTTGTGGAATTTTTGCTTTTGTATTATTACTCACTTCACTGTTTGTTTCTTCTTATATTTCATGTATCTGCTATTTTTGTTTTTGCATAAATTTTAAAGATGTATTTATTTTCTACAATAGCTGAGTACTTGATTCTAAGATGGGCATCATCCTTTACTATGTCTTCCATCGTATTAGCCACAGATTTTTTGGTAATTTATGTTACACTTGTTTGTATTTTTCAATCTGTGTACTCTTGTAAGTTGTGTTCTGCTTTGTTGTTTAAATAATAAATTATATCTTGCCCATTTGCTTCATGTGCCTGTATTGCAATGAAATCTAATGAAAGATTTGTCATCTTTTGTGTGGCTTACCTTACATTGTTGTCATTTATTGCTACAATTATTTGGTCTCAAATATTTGTTTTTGTTGGGACTTATTGTTGTCTTCAAATTTTCACCATACTGCTTTTATTCTTAAACTGGATAGTCATTGATCAAATAGTTTGTCTTCTTGCCAAATCTGTAATTGAAATAAATGTGTTTTGTGTACTACACATAACATATTCACATATTCTGCTTTAGTTTTTAACAAACAAATGCACTAAGAAATCCTTTAAATTTAACAGTGCTATTATGTTAGTTTTACAGCCCTTTTATTACAGTTTGCTTCTGTGTTTACAATTGTGGTTATTTAATGAGATTACAATAATTTATTTATGTAATAATTAGCTTAATTATTATGCAATATTTTATGAATGATGTAAAACAAAAATATATTCCAAAGTAGCATTATTTATTTGTGTTTTATTTACGGAATATTTTATTTTTATGTGCAGTGTGTGTATGTATTTGTAATGTGTGTGTGTATATATATAATCTTATACATATACATATATATATGGATAAGATAATATATTGTATCCAAATTGTGAAGTTAGAAAAACTGGGTAAACATTAATTATTTTAACTGGGTTTAGCCCTATTAATAGTGGCTCCTTGATGCATATTTTTAGGTGTTATCCTTTAGCTTGTTATTTTTTGATGAATATAAATTGAAATTTCAATATTAATTTAAAAATAAATTAATTCATTTAACCTTTAGTATGTTAAATGAATTTTAAAAAGTTATTTAAAGTAGTAATTATAGTATTTCAATCTTAATTTTGATACAGTTGAATTCTTGTCAAGCTACAATAAATTTAATTAATTAAACTTGTAAAATAATATTTTATTAATAAATTTATAACTTTTTTATGTAGAAAATATTAATAGATAGATAAATGAATGTATTTTGTTCAATATTACACATTAGCAGTGTAAAGAACAAAAACTTACATGCAAACAAAATAAAGAATATGATTTTGCAAAGCATGAAGACTGAGTGATGTTTAGATTTACTTTTAATTTTCATGCTTTAATGTTTGGAAAATTGTCAAATATTTTGTTTGTTAGTATCTAGTTTATCACAAAGGTGATCTTAGGATTTGTGAGGTCCTAGACAAATTTATTTTTGAGGTTCATTAATAGTACACTAAAGGTAGAGGGTAGATTTATTTAAGTCTACAGTAATATGAACATTTAATATATAAACAGACAGTAAACACGATTTTATTTTCAATAATTACCAGTTTGATGATTTAAATATTAAAATACAGTGGAGCATCGATTATCCGAAAGTCAATTATCCGAAAGAATTCCAGTCGGCAAATTTAAATTTTCGCCAGTGCTGTGGCACTTCAATCTTTGGCTATGTCTTGGGCTACTCAAATATTTTACATTTTTGATACTAAATTAACTTCTGAAGTATAATTTTTTACTGTTTTTATATTTTTCAATATATTTATTTTGTTTGTACAAAATAAAAAAATAATTTTTAACTATACAATAGTCTTTGTTAGGCTTAACATCGACGAAAATTCAACGCAAAGCGACACGCAATGGAGAAAAATTTCAACATGGGATAGGTTAATATATTTTTCATACATAATCGGTTATCCGAAATATCGATTTTCCGAACAACCCCAGTCCCCAATTGATTCGGATAATCGACGCTCTACTGTATACTAAATCTGTAAGGATGCTGAAAGTGCAGGATTCTTGATATTGCTTTTTTTTGTCAATATGTGAGACTACTTCCAATCACAAGTACTACAGCTATCATTGACAAAAATAACAACAGCAGTTAATAATTAAATCATAAAATAATTCATATGTTCATTTTCTCACTCAATTTCAATAAATGAAAATATTAGTTCAGAACAATCTCAAACTACTGAATTATGTACAAAAATAAATATTTTCAATTGGTGTTGTCAATTTTTTAACTTCATCTACTGAGTATCATCAAAATACAGGGTATTCCAAAAAAAGAATGCTACCATTTTAACTTACTTTATAATTATGTTAGTTATTATTCNGAGTCAACATTATTTCTAAGTATGTTTGTGTTTTCATTTATTGATTCAGTAATTTTAAATTGATTTTAATGAATAATTTAGAAAGAACTAAAACATCATTAAGAACAGAGTTATATATATTCTGATCATGTAAAGTTGGAGAAAAAATAGTCCAAGTTTTCCAAGTTTTTATAAAATATTAAAATATATCAAAGGCTGGTAAAAATAATTGTTTGAGATGCAAATAAACATGCTGTGATTGTTTCTATGTGAAATAACTTCATCTACTGAGTATCATCAAAATATAGTGTATTCCAAAAAAAGAATGCTACCATTTTAACTTACTTTATAATTATGTTAGTTATTATTCGAGAATGTCATAATGTACATTAAAACATTAGAAAATGAACAAATTTCACATTTGCTCATTACAACTTCTCAATGTGTGCACCTTGTGTCACATGTCACACGTTCAGCCAATACTCATTCTTCCTATGTTTGCAATGGCTATTGTCACTCCTCCCACAGAGGCCATGATTCTACAGCTCCTGCAGATTCCCATATTGCATGACGACTAGTGATCCCAACTTTATGAATTGCGGAACAGAAAATGCCTTCTCTGTTGCAGAGTTGCCGTTTTTGTTTATGGCACTTTGTAGAGGTACTAGATGACAAGATGTTTGAATGCAGATAGGAAACAAAACTTGGATGGTTACTCTAATAATTGGTATATGTTGCATACTTCTTGTTTAATAATTAACATAATTACAGTAGTTTAAAATGGTAGAATTCATTTTGAAGATCCTGTATTTTTTATTTAGATAGTTTTTGACTAAAGTTTTTTTTTCAATAATAAAAACCTAAATATGAGAAAATATGGATGGGATTGCAAGTGATCTCTATTACATTTACACGTGGCCACTTGTTATTTTTGGTATCTGTACATGTCACATAAAAATATTTTACAAAAACTCCTGTTTAGATGTACAGTACTGTACATAATGAACTTGCAAATGTTGCCAATAGTTTTAAACTTAAATATCCATAAGTATATACTATTTCTATTTTGTCTGTGCATAAATGAATTGTTGTGGATAAACAATAATGGCTTTTTAGTCATACATCCACTAAGAGATACATCCACTAAAAAGGATGTATCTCTTTCTCAAAACACAGCATTTCTTTTATAATATTTTTGTTTCAACACTGCCAGCTGTTGCTATGTTCAAGATTGCTGAGTATTGCAGTGTGCCAGCTGTTGCTTCGAATGCCACTAGAAAACTGACAATTACTATTGTTTATATTTACACTATTTTTGAAAAATATAATTATTGTAGAAATATACATTTAAAAAGCATTTTCAGATTATATTTTAATAAAAACATTTTTGTTGTGTTTATATTTTTAATTGTTAAAGACTTATCCTACTGCTTGAGGTACCTCCCCATGCAATGCTTATCTTGCTTACTGTCTATTGTAGTCCTTAATTTTAACCAAAAAAAAAACTGTTGGAAAGACTGTCACCTGTCTGTCCATCTTTCCTTAATCTCAAGAATGGAGTTAGATAAATGAAAGACGAGACCCAGTATGGAAACCTTAGGGCAGGATGCTCCTATTAACTATATATGAACTTCTGATGCAAACCATAAGTCATGTTATTTTAATTCAAAAATTTCCCCCAAAAGATGTTAGATAGATGACCGGCACAACTGTATTGTTAAAGGAAAAATGATGTATGGGAGAAAGCCACTACTAATTTGATGGATTAATTGCAGCTCAGCATTGTGACAATGTTATATATTAAAAAGTTTTTTTAACTTTAATTTTTTTTAAATAATTAAATTTCTAACTAGTTTTTATTTATAATATTTAGGTGTCCACCGAGCAGAAGTTGGAAAGAACATTTTTGGCACTGGTACAAAGATATGGGTCGGTACATTCACTGTTATGCCATGATTAAATCTGCTTGGGACAAGATCACCGATTTCATGAATGAATACTGTCCTGTAATTTATAATTCAATAAAAGGTACATAAAAATAATAGTAATCTTTTTGTGTATTGAATAGATTACCTAATATTACCTCAATTGTCAGTTTTGTTGCCTCACCCATTGAGTCATCCCTGTCTGTCATATAATAAATATTATAAATTCTTCTACTATAACTGTTGATGTAACTGATTGATATGGAGAAGTATCGATCCAATAATTGCTGATTGTTTATTATATCTGAAAATGTCATTAACTATAAAACAAACTTTACAAGATGTGATAGAAAGACAAACTGCCTAAATTATGGTAAATATAGGATAAATAAACCCTACATTTCAATATGGGAATGCAATCAGTTGCAGCTGTTGCAATCAGTAGAACAGCTGCAACTGATTGCAAGTATTAGTGCATTTCCTGCACTAATACTTGCTGTTTTATATTCTCAAATACTATATCTCCACTCTTACAGATACATCAAACAAACAGATTTTATCCATTGTTTCCAAAATCCATTATACAAGCATCTGTAAAATCAAGAGTCAACATTATTTCTAAGTATGTTTGTGTTTTCATTTATTGATTCAGTAATTTTAAATTGATTTTAATGAATAATTTAGAAAGAACTAAAACATCATTAAGAACAGAGTTATATATATTCTGATCATGTAAAGTTGGAGAAAAAATAGTCCAAGTTTTTATAAAATATTAAAATATATCAAAGGCTGGTAAAAATAATTGTTTGAGATGCAAATAAACATGCTGTGATTGTTTCTATGTGAAAATGATCCAAATTACCCTGTATTTTATTTTTATTTATTTATATATTTACAAAAAATTTGGATTTATTTGTTAGATGGAGTTTCAGAAGAAGAATTAAATGACGCGGAAGAAAAATTGAAAGTGAAATTTCCAGATGATCTTCGTTGTTCGTATCGCATTCATAATGGACAAAAGTTAACCTCTCCGGGGTGTGTATAATTTAGTATACTAATTTACATAGACAAAATTACTCAAATTAAAAATACTTATTTATGTTTTCTTAGACTTATGGGAAGCATGAGTCTGTACAATCGTTACCGCTCCGAATCATTTTTAGATTTGTATACAGCCGTGGCAGGATTTCAGGTAATTTTGTGTTTTCTTTTATGAAGTATTTTAACTTAAATTATAACCTGCTGGAAAAATAGAATCTAGCAAAAAATATTGTAACTGAGGAAAAAATTGACTTTGAGAATTGCTCAGCATAGATAAAATTTAAGGAATTTAATGTTTCGTTAAGAGAAATTTTTGTGACCAAAAAAAAATATATCCAAATTACACTAAAAGCTATACAGTAAATTGGGACAAAATTTACAATATGACCAACGATGCCCCATGTGACAATAAACAAAGGAAACCTGTCTAACTTAATTCTAACTTAACTAGTTTTTACAATAGTAGTAGGGCCCTGGATCAAGATAGGGGTTTTTGAAGAAATAAAAATTAAGATGGAAGAATTTAGAAAAAGGGGAGATGGTTGGCAAATTAACCGAGGGTCTTCTTTCTTTGCTGATGAAGAAAACTTTCTTTTTGTTCTTCCTGACACACATGTATTACTCCTACAAAAACTTGATCTTGAATGATGTCTGTCTCGTCCTTCTCCGTACCTATATCCCCTTTTTCCACTAGTTCTTCTGACCAATCAGGTTCTACCCCTTTTGTTTTAAAGAATACATCAGACCAACCAATAAGGTGAGGCCAGATGGACAAAGCCTGGAAGTACTAGTTTTAAAGGAAAGGAAGAAAAGTTAAGAACACAAGGCTTGATCAAGTCACAATATAATGATGGTTGTGATTAATAATATAAATTGACATTTTTTATTGATTAATTAATTAATAGTATCAAGTTTTGCAACAAGTATTATATATGTGTAAAGTGAACTTCCACATTAAATGTGGTAATACTTGACAATATATTTGAATTTCAATGTAAAAATATGTATTAATATGAAATTGTAACATTAATCAAAGCATAAATAAAATAAACTGGTCAGTTGAATATATTTTTGCTTTGTCCCTTATATATTCAACTGACCAGTTTACTTTATTTATGTTTTAATTAATGTTACAATTTTAATTTTAAGAATTTACAAAGAAATTACAAATTTTAATTTTAAAAAGCTTCAAACAGTAAATCCCTTTAAAATTTGCATAATTAAACAAATATTTCTTTGACATTTTATTATTTAATTCTTGCATCTTATACACTTCAATATTTACAGAAAAGCCTTTAATTTACAATATTATAATTACAATTAATTTGATATTGCAATAAACCTTTAATTTACAGTAACTTGTATAGTAGTGGTGTCTTTGGAAACCAATTAGATTGTAAAAGCACAGATCTAGCATTAGCCATTAGAATATTAAATTCATCAGATAACAAATGAAACTGCAGTTTCTTAATGCTTTTATGTAGAAGTAAAATCATTCAGAATAAAGTATGAATCTTAAATGTAGTAAAGTTGTTTTGATTGCCAGACACAGCTCTGTGGGAAAAACTCTAACAGAGCTATATCAAGCACAGTCTATTCAACATGTGTTTCTGATGGTGAGACACTGAAAAGGAGGATAACAGATGCTATTGCTTCTACGTTTTCAGAGATGTTGGAGAAAGCGTGGCAAAAAATATTGAATATCAATTAGGCATACTCAGAGTCATAAAGGTCGGGTGTCAAACAAAAACATTATATCTGGCCTTACATTACAGTGAAATATGTTCATTGTGCCTATAATAGTTTTTGCTAAATAAAATTTTACACGGGAAAGACCTCATAATCATCTTATATAACGGAGTATTAATTGTGAACTGCTCTATAAGAAATATGATACTTTAAATAGAAAATAAGACAAGTCTTCAAAACATTTAAGTAAAAACAACTTTGGTTAATTTAACTGAAAGTAATGTAAATTAACTTTCTCTGATTAATGTTTCAATATTTGTCAACTTTGAAACTTTAACAATTTAATAATTCATGTTTAACTTGTTAACTAATTTCTAAGTTTCATTGAATTATTTTCTGAAATAATTACTGAAATAATAAAATAATAAATGATAATAAATATGAATAAGATGCATATTGGTGTAATAAATAATAAAAACTACACAAAAATTTAATATTTACATTTGTTTTTCACATCACAAGAACACAAAATCACACAACCAGATCAATATTTTTCTGTAGTCTCTTTCCTATCTTTAAACATGTAAAGTTATTTAACACAAAATAAATATTTGTTTAATATTGCAGTTTGTTAATTGCTTAAGGCAGCGCTGTCCAACTGGCGGCCCGCGGGCCGTATACGGCCAACCAAATAATTTTCACGGCCCGCGAGTACATTTTACTACGAATAAATTTATGTTACTAAATTATTATTATTAATATTAAAATTATTTTACTACCGTGTTTCCCTGAAAATAAGACAGTGTCTTATATTAATTTTTGCTCTGAAAAATGCGCTAGCTCTTATTTTCAGGGAATGTCTTATTTTTTCCAGGAAGAAAAATTCACATTTATTATTGAACAAAAAAAATTCCCAAGTCGAACTTAGACGAGAGTGACGTATATCCGGTGTGTCGAACTGTCGCCTTTTTATAGCGTCAACATCGGACTCGATAACCAATTAGTGCTTACTGAACCGTAGCACTATGCAAATGTCATGTGGTTTATCAACCTTCTTGGCCCCCGAAATGTTTGGTGAAGAAAATATGGCCCGCGGGCTATGATAAGTTGGACAGCGCTGGCTTAAGGAGTACAAAAGAACTTCAAAAACAGTTAAGGAATATATACAAGATGATTGGAAAGTGATATATAAAACTTTATAGGTGATCAATTATTCGATTTACAGTAAAAAATGTTGACATTCTTCCATTTGATTCTCAAATGTAAGTGAGTTACAGAGAAAAATCTTTATTTCAAATTTTGACATTGACAAGTTAAAAATTAAATTTACAAGAGATACTCAAAGTGGTTGCCTTTGCTAGCTATACACGTTTTGCATCTACAAATAATACCAGTTCTCTTTGAGAGTCATACATGGGAAAATTAACACATTTTATTGTAAACTGATTAATTGAGCACCCTGTAAAGTTTTATTCACCACCTTTCAATCACTCTATATATAAAGTTATTTAAAATAAGTCTCTGCTGTGTGATAAAATTGGCTCCACTGTGTTGTTGTTCCCATAGTATGACAAATCCAAAACACTATATTTTTGTGTCATCATCTGGTTATGAATAGTCTTTAGAGATTTACATTGTTTTGTGTAAAAAATACAAACACTTAAAAAATTTTTCAGAATAGAGACTGTTTACGTGGATGCATGCCTCTGACATTTTGTCTTCATTCGGCACTGACGCAGTTCATTGCTCTGTCTGATGTGGATGGTTATGAACCAAACACCATCTTCTATTTAAGTCTGGATCAGAATGCACTCCAGTATCGTGCGACCGATGTGTTCATTTCGGGTAAATTTAAAATCAATTTTGTGATTTATGGAAGAAAAAATTTTGTCTGCGTGTATTTTCAAATTAGAGATTCGATTTATTGTCGACTTCAAACTTCAATGCAATTGTGAATATGTATGTTTCAGGTAGAACATTTTCTGAATGGTTGACGACATATGCTAGACAACTTTGTAATAACGAATTTGTTGTGATGCATGATCAACCTTTCAGGTAAAACTCGAATTAGTAGTTATTTAAGCTTGAAAAAGTATATTTAGACTTTTAATTTAAGTTAATTTGTTACAGATTTTACAAGGATCTATCTTGCAAATTAAAAACTGACTACATTACTGTTTCGGTGGCAACTTCATTTTTGCCTGAATCGAGTAGCATAAATCCTCCTTATTTTTTTCATGCTTATCGTATCACGTGAGTATTTTCTTTATTTAAATGATAGCTAGATATAACTTTGTTTCGAGAATGTAAGGTCTTATTTATGACTTACTTAGTATGTCGATGGACGAGGATGCACCAAAATCTGAATCGTGTCAGTTAGAAACGAGACATTGGATAATAACTGATGAAAATGGAGAAGAGAAAAGAGTTGATGGACCAGGAGTTGTTGGTAACTTATATTTATTATTAAGTCTCATTCTCGTAGCAAACTTATATTTGTTTAATAAGAATTTTCATTAAAATAAATAATTAATTTAATAAACTTTGAATATTTTGGATAAAAACATAATTTTCTTGAATTTTATTATTATTTGTATTTGTTAAATCTTATACAAGACTAGAATCATAAGAATCCAGACTTCACATGCAGGATTCCATTTTGATTACAAAAAATAGGCATTTAAAATGTATTATCACACTTTAGTTATGTTCTGATGGACAGTATAAGTTATTGTATTTGTAGAAATATTAGTTACTCTTCTCAATTCTTCAATCTCTACTTTCTCATAGAAAATAGTCCATCATACTTGATGGGAGAATTTCTTGTCTATATGTAATAGAGTTGCATGGCAGAAACAATTTTTCTGTCCTGTAGGTAGCCTTCTCCTTCAAATTTTTTAAAAATATGTTCTGGAAATGAAATAACTGTATATGGAAGAAAGACCATGTAGTTAGAAATAGATATAAATAAATGAAACTCATGCCAAAATTGTATAGCTTCTTGATAACAAGCATAAAGAGAACTGGCCACTATGACCATTAGTAAACAAAAGGTCACATCCCACTTACCACCTAGAAAAAGCCTTTCAAAGTTTCTACGAGAGCTGCTTCTGGAATCACCACATGTCACATCTTCCTCTATAGATGCCAAAACCATCATTAGTTCCAACATGGCAAAAGCACGTGGCAATACCAGCATATTCTACAAAATGGACGTGATATCCCTATACCCATCTGTTCCTGTATTTGAAGCCGTAATGCTAGCCAATGCCATGCTCCTCAGAAAAGGTTTTACGGCTCAACAAGTGCTAGACATTCGTGAAGCACTGATCTTCATCACCGAAAACAACTATTTCCGCTTCAACCAGAAAGTCTACTTACAGAAGCAAGGAGTTTCCGTGGGATCTCCTCTCTCAGCAGTATTAGCCGAGCTCGTTATGAGAGACATGGGGCTTTGAAAGTTTTTTGTTCCACTTGCTATATGCTACCCATCACTATACTTACGCTATGTAGATGACATCCTACTAATATGGGAAAATTCAGAAGAGGAGTTTATCCAGTTTAAGCAGCAACTTTCAAGCATCCATTCCACCATCAAGTTCACCTGGGAAAAGGAGCAGGATCAGTCTGTAACATTTTTGGATATGTGGACACAGAAGACATTAGAAGGGTCGCAGTTTACAGTACATCATAAGTCTAACATGATCCCCTATGTCATTCCAGCTGATGCATTTCAAGCATCATGGTATGTCAATGCCGCCATAGCGGCTCTTATCAAAAGAGCAATGCTACTTCCCTCATTGCAAGTTCTAATAAAAGTTGAATTGGAAAGCATAAGAATGGCAATACATCACACTGGATTCACAGGTGCCAAATTTACGCATGTACTACGTAGGGTAAAAGATTCCCTTTTCCCGTTTACCACACTATACAGCAAAAAATAAATGTCTAGAGTACAATCAGCGTTGCCGTACCGTCCATTCTTATTAGCCGTATTTTCCGGCGATACAGCTTTACCCTTCCTTTAACCCCCCCTACCCAGCCTACGCAGTAGCATATGCAATGATTGGGATAAAGTTGAAATTTTAGAAAAATCGGGAATATACAGTGGTGATATTCAGCGGGTTCGCACAGGTTCGGCCAAACCCGTTGTTAAAATTTTCAAAGTTTTCCGAACCCGTTGTTAAACACACGTAACATTTCTCAGTGGTTTTGTTTCTTTTAAAAAATATATTTAAAAATACGTATTATACTCTGTAACACTACTAAACTAGAGCCTTATACCCCGTTCGCCATGGTGCAACCTCCATCGACCGTTTCAATCTCGACTGAAACGAGATTTAATCGCGATCGACTCAAGAGAGTTCTTGAAACTAGGTCCAGTCATACGAGAGATCCCACAATCCCACGCGCGCGAGAAAATACAAGATGGCTGCGGAACACGTGTCGGGCTATCGACAGCGAAATAAAAAAGATATTGTATTTCGAGAAACGATGACATCTGTCTATTATTATAATAATACCTAATGATAAAATAAATGATTTAGAAAAGTTTTTTCTTGAGAAAAAGTCACAGGGAAAGCAGTTAACCCCTCGGGACTCTAGCAATTTTTGATATTAATGTAATTAAACATAAAAAATATACTTAAAACTGAAAAAAACGAAAGAAATGCGTTAATTTTGAAGAGAAAGCTTCAGATTTTATTTTCCATTGTTTCGCCTTTCTGCGAAATCTGACGCTGATGAGTCATTGTTTACACAGCTGGATGACCTTGAACACAGCTGGAGTTGGATTTCCCGGGACATTCTCTCAGAAGTCTCGGGAGGCGATGGGTTTATAGTAGGGTGAATACTAGCTGGCCGTATATTTTTAAAAAATTAAAATTTTTATTGCGATTTTCCCCCCCCCGACTTAATTAAACTTATAGACTATATAATAAAATATATTAATTAAAAAAATTTTAAAACTATCGGAGGTCGTTTTTGACATTAGAAACTAGCTTTAAATAACTTTACCGAAGAAAAATTTGTGCACTACAACTTTAGAACGATGAATAAAATTTGATATCAAACTCTCATTAAAAAACAATTAAAAAGCAATTAAGCGTGAATCGTGCGTCATTAAAGATAAATTAAAATCGCGATAAAATTCTTTCGCGCGGGAAAAAAATTTGGAGACTTAAAATACATTCCAAAAATTAAAAAAAAATTTAGAGGGTTCAAACGCCCGAGTTTTATGTAACGCTATGTAACTTGCCCGAGATATCTCGGGCTTGGGGCTTTAAGGAAAACTTTTCTGTTAGCGAACCCTTTGTTGAATATTTCGAATATCACCACTGGGAATATACACAGTGTAACTTAAAATCCAATAACAGGGATAATTGAGAAGTATATAGGGGCAACAACAAGAATGCTTGCTTGCCGTATCGCAGAACATCAGGAGGATATAAACAAAGGGAGACAGACCACAGAACTTGCCAGAAAAGTTCTACAGCAGGGCTATAACCCGTTATGGTCAAAAACAGCATTGCTCAAGCACTGTAATAACAGAAGAATTATATTTATTTGGGAAGCGCTCCTCACAATGACCACAGACACATGTAACGTCCCCACCCTCGACTTGCCCAAAATATGGGTTACTTTATACCAGCGTTTAAACAACAAAATGCACCAAGAGTCGCACAATTAGTACGATTGCTCCTCGATGCATGCGCTGCTAGTCGAGTAGATTTAAAATATTTTGAATGCCCGCAAAAGCTTGTTGCACGTGACCAACAGAATTACCGAACGTTATAATTTAAAAATTGACAAGAAAAATTTTCCGTTTTCCACTTGGAACACTCTGCAAGTTATATTTTTCAAATCTGTTCTTTTTCACCTGAGGACGACGATATAATACTCGTCGAAAGTACTTGTGATATAAGAAAAATTCGTATTAATGCTGAACTCAGTGCTTGTTATCAAGAAGCACGTCTAGCTTCTTGATAATTCTATGTTAGTTTCCATCTAACATACAGAGACACAAGGAAACTCAAGTTATAATGATATTGAAAGTTATATATTTAAGCTCTGTATTATAATTTTGTGTGTCTGTTATGAAGTATTTTAATTTTTATATTTTAATTAGCTATTTTTGGAGTTTTATTTTTATTTATTTTACATCATTTTTTTATTTTAATCATTATCATAATGTTATCTTCAAGTTATCTGAGAAATATGATTCATTTTATGTTGCTCAATGGAACAAACTTTTTGAATTTTTGAGTTATGCCAGGAACTGCTGTGGAATATATTGTTTGAACTGGAATGTTTTGAGATCTGATGAGACAGTTAGTCTCAAAAAAGATTTTATCTAAAATAAATAAATAAATAAAAGTACTTTTTATCCTTTTAGTATTGGTGTGTTTAAAAGTGCATTTATTTGATGATGATGACATAATGTTATCATAAAACTGCATTCTATCCATTATTGCTAAAGTGACAAATTTAGGCTACACCAAGTAGTTTTCTATATTAAGTCTGGATTCTATACCAGCTGAATATTCACTGCAATGGAATCATAAAACTGACAAAATTTTCACTTTTGGAATGTTTAGTTTGACAGAAACAAAGCTGAAAGGCAGAGTTAAAAATCATTTAACTTTTCCATTTTTGTTATGCTTTTCTGTCATACCGCAATCAATAAAAACATATATATTTGTAACACATACTCAGGTGCAACAGGTGCAATTGTCATGTGTAATTTGATTGTCCCAATGGTGTAGAGTATAGTGAAGAGAACGAGAATCGATTTAGAACTATTTATTGAAGAAGTTAGAAAATACACAGATATCTATACGAGAAAAAATTTAAAGAGTTTTAAGGATTTACAGTAAAACACTGAGTATGAAATTTGGAATAAATGATAGGAAAGTTTGATATACTGCATGAAGATCCTGAAGTGGAATCATTTAGTTATAAAATGTTTTAAAAAGGAAAGAAAGCAGAGTAGAAATGGAAAGTATAGAGGAATTACAGAACTGATCAATGGTTGGTGCATTTGCACATAATGTTCATTTCAGTCAAGTTAAAACATAAACATAACTGAAAGAAAAACTCTGTATGTTTCAGCTCTGTTTTGGAGTTTCTGTTTTCAAGTAATGTGGAGTCCAGGCTTCAGTCTCTAGACTGGGGTTTCCAAACATTTTTGACTGTTGACCCCTTTAAGTATTCTTTGATCCTTCATTGACCCCACTTTTTTTTTAATATACATAATACCTTGACTTATGCTATCCCGACTTATGCGATATTCAAATCTTGTTGATTCGTGTTTTGTTTGAGTGCCACGCAACTCTTGATTACTCACTCCCCCCACAGTATTGTTCAGCTTACATGTTCGGACGTGTCACGCGGAATCGACACATAGCTACAATTTATTTTGTGTTATTTATTTCTGTGTTTGTTATATCTACGGAGACTTGAGAGACTCTATGTGGTGATTTTTTGTAATCGTAAACGAATCAAAAGATGAGATAAGATTAACGAGAACATTTATTAGCTTACATACATCTGACTTGGATTTTACACAAATTGTGAAATTATACCCTGACTTACGTGGTTATTGCTCGGTCCCACCTATCGTGTAAGTTCGGGGTATTACTGTAGTTAATAATAATAAATAAGTAAATACAGTAAGCCAGTATAATCCATACACTGTTTTCATAGAAAAGATCTATGAACTGTGTATAATACAAATTTACAACATTCTGAATTGTCATATACACATTCTGTTGCACTAATAATTTCTAACGAACCATTCAATTGACCCCCAAAAATGCCTTATTGACCATTTTGGGGACCATTTTAAATCTCTATAGACCTAGAGTAAGTCTATAGAGATTTAAAAAATCATGCAATTCAAGTATGAGGATCCTTCTTTTGTGTTTAACTATCTCCACCTCACATTCTCTGCTTTTGAATAGCCAGTTATTATTTTTAAATACCCCATTTTGGGATTCCCTTTTGTTCCAGATCTGTGCCACTTCACCTGTTGCACCTACCTAGTTATGGCACTGCTTTCAATTTATTTGTTATCAGAGACGTCTAAAGTTGATTTGTTTAAATTTTCTCTTTTATTCTGTTTATTGCATATTTAATACAAGTTAGTATTTCAACAAATTATTTTATTTATTAGGTGAATATCCAGTAATGTTTCCCGGAGCCTCGTTTTCTTGGATCAGCTGTACAAGTTTCAACACCACTTATGGCAATATGAGAGGCCATTTCAAAATGAGGAATCTGGTGACAGGTAAGAAAATACTTGACGTGCTGTATTTCATTTTTAAAGATTTTTTAATGGGCATTTTTTATGCTGGCAGGTGAAAGAAGCATTGTTGAATGTCCGGTTTTTCACATGAAGTGCCTCCCTTACATAACCGTAAATGATTTTCACACAAAGAAGACTTCTTGAAGAATTCATTAGCTGAAAGCTATATTTTCAATTATTGTATAAAAGAAAAGTCCTTGATTTGAATCTATTTGTAAAAAGGGTGGTATTTTTAAAGGTTTAATTTATTCTAAGTATATAATAATATATTTTGTAGTTTAAAGTATTTTTGCATTCTTAAATATATTTTTAATATCTGCAAAAATACAAACGAAATAATTATTTTAAAATTATTGTTATATTTTCAAAAATGAAACATTTACCTAACACTTGTAAAGTGATTTTATCATTATATGAAATATGGACAATTGTGTGATAAGATAATTACAAACTGCTATGAGAGATCTGGCTTTGAATCTGATTCTTTTCCATGGGTAGTGTGGATCGTGTATTTTTCATCCCTTGCCCATGTCGACATGCTCACATTCACATCCCCAATTGGCGGGTTCATTTGCAACAAGTGCAATTGGAGCAGATCACAAATGCCATGGCATCATAGTTCCACGTGTCTTCATATAGTTTAAGAAAATTTAATACTTTCATGTATTTATGAGGTCAGACTTTGGTTTAGTATATAATGACGTATATAATATTTATACTAAAAGATACAGTGTATAAATACAGATATCTTTTACATTAATTTTTTAAAATAATGCAGAAAATTACAATTAAAACAATTTTATGAAATTAATTTGTTATAAACAGGATCTTGCCTTATAGATAATGGGGAAAATGTGAGTCATACTTTATTCCTTTAATTTTATTTATAAAAATAGTTATAAATATTAAAAAGCATAATTTTTGTAATGGTGTAAGTGATATTTGTATCAGTTATTCTTATTTATTGGCATTTAAAATCCAGGGACGCATCTCTTAATCCATTCTACGGACCATTTATTTCCTATTTATGTAATGAAAGTTCCTTAGTTCTATTAAGATTTAAGTAAAATTTGTTTGTTATAAGTTAGTTAATAATTGATTTTAATAATTATAAGTATTGAATTAAATAAAACTTATTTATGTCAGAATTATGAAGCATCTTTGCCACAAAATGAATTTTGTATTAATTGAAATTCTTATCACATTTAAAGTAGTCATTTTAAGAGGATTGAAAACAATGTCACATTCCACATCGTATTATTCTTCTGCACATGCTGATAGAGATAAAGTGCCTGAGTCATCCATAACAGTTAAAAAGAGTTTGGAAAGAGTGACTTAAATTTCTTTCTCTTGCCAAGAAAGAAATTAGAGTGGATGGTTAGACCAATATCCATCTTGTTTGAAATTCAGAGTATCTGTTTGCAAAGATGAAATGTCTAAAATGATGGAATTTTACAAAAGAATCCAGAAAAGACTTTTAATATTCTATCCATTTGTTACTCTGGATCTAGACTGCCATGGATTTTTGGAATGTCACATATTTCAATTACATTCTAATTTTTGCAGCAAAATACGCTTTTCTAATTTGTTGGAAGGAGCTTATTTGTGTTGTTGGAAAATGAATATGTAAAGCTCTATCCATAATTATATATATGATCAAGTAATAAAACTTTAAAAATAAGAATTAGTGGCAACATTTATAATACAAGCTTAAAGCTTTATTTAGAATAAAATTAATATTCCTGTTCATCAATGTAATGACTTCATTTAAAATCTGTGGGAAGTGGCTGTTCCTTTTCTACTTATGGCTATGATGGACTGCCCAGTGTTGTGGAATTAGGATTGATTAGGAAACTTTCCTAAATCAAGGAGTCATGAGGACTCTTATCTGGAGAGATGGGTGGACTCTCCAATGTCACTTTGCCAAAAACCTTTTTTGCTGGTCAGGCTAAGTGACATTGAACAGTGCTGTGAAGCAGTAGATTACATCTGATGAAACATGGCCATTTTCTGCTCAATGCTGGATTCTCAAGAAATCCTTGGTAGTTTTTTACCTCCACGTCCAGGTGAAAATAAAGATATTTTGTTTTGACTTTTGATTAAGATCTCTCTCTTTACTAATCAGAAACTACACCAGTATAATAAGTCTTATTAATAAACAAGTAGACAGGTTTATACACAAACCCTTGGTAGTACAGTAGAACCTCGATTATCCGGACTAATTGGGGATGAAGGTAGTCCGGATAAGGAAAAATCCAGATAATCGAAACAAATACTTTAATTTGTCTTTTAATGATAATACAACACGTTTTCTTTTCAATGACATATCGGTAATATTAAAAATAAATACTGTATTTAAATCGTGATCAAATTTTCAAGAAACAAATGTTTTATTAAATTTGGACTACTACTGACCAGCGCTAACAGATTAGCTATTGTTTAAAAGGCCCTCTGGCGGCTCAAGAAAACGGATTTCATAAAATAAAAAGCAGTTGAAACTGCATTTTTATGAATAAAACTTTGACAAACTATTTATCGTTTTATGACAAGTAAAATTTTTTCGTCGCGTTCACGGCTTCTAAGTAATGCATAAACCTTTGAGGCGCGAGGCCCTTCGGACCGCGAGACATAGGTGGTGGCCTACGTCGCCCATGCCTTACACCGCCCTTGGTTATAGAAATGATGTAATTTGAGTATAAATTATTTATAAATACGTATGTCAAGTTATATTTTTATTACAACGCAAAATATATTTAAGAGTTTACGACCACTGTGCTGGGTGAGACGTTGTTGAAACAAAAAATGTTATGCATTCCATTACATACCTAAACAGTGTCGTAATTCGCCAAGTGCAAATCAGCAAATTCGTAAAATTTTTGTTTATTTTGAAGAATCCGGATAATCGAGGTTCTACTGTACTTCTTCCTGAGGAGCTGTGAGAGGAAATGTAGAATTAAACCATCCATGTTGTATAGATAACAATTAGCATCACTTTCACTCTGCCGGATTTCTGCCACAATTTTTCTCAGTTGTGGAGCTCCCAGATGCCATCATTTGCTTGATTGGAATTTGGTTTTGGCTTGTAAGCTAGTGTCCTCGTTTTGATACCAGTCTAATGGAGACTTGCTATGGCAAACCGTGCCAATTTTCATTTTGTTAAGCTGTTGCAGGATCCACCTTGCTGCAAGTTTTTGCATACCAAGAACATTGTACAAAATGTGATGCATGGCAAAATCATTGATTCCACCTTCACATTCCAATTCATTCACACATTGTCCATTGCCCATCATCAGGGATTAAGAACTTGCACAAATTGCATCTTTTACTTTTCTGGACATTGAGATGTCTGGAATGACATCCTTTGTATTTTCTCAACCATAATAGGCTACCCTATCATTCATTCTGTGCAGTATAGTGTGTCATTATCAAACCTCTTACACCTTAGCAACAATCTTTTGCATTGCAGCCAAATCCATCCTAAATTTTGATATAAAAACATTGTTCTAACTTTATATGTTAGAATGTTTTGCCTTCATCCTCATTCCATATCAGTGCAAATGATATCCTACACTAGAAATAGATTATGCTACCAGATTGTGTTTCAAGCATTCCACTCTTTCAAAACAACAATATTGCCATTATTTTATATTTACTCATGCATAATCAGTTTGCATCTTCGTAATTATCACAAGTAGTTTTGGTCGACGTGTTGTTCTCTATTCCTTGTCATAACTGGCTAACCATTTGAAAATATTACAATGTCACTACATCATTTTATTGTAATGGTTATGCTTTGAACAAAGTTTTAACTGATATGTAACTTAAAATAAGTAATGATGGTACTTAGGTTCTGAAAAAGTACCATGCTATGCGAATCCTTGCTATACAAAACTATAGGAAAGCTAGGACAAGGAAGAAGAAAAATTGTACAGTTGGTTTTCATTAAGGAATACCTGGCAAAAGGCATAAAAAAACATTGAAAATTTTAATAGTCTAAAACTAGTGGTAATAGTTTAATAGTAAAACTAATATGAGATGACAAGCATACTTGCGCTTGTTTCAGTAAAAAAATATTGATTGATGGGGTTGTACTTAACAATTGTGACATTTTGTCCAGGGATGTTCTTGAACGTTGTTATAGGAATACTGTGTTATACGAGGGATGCCTTTATTTTATACTAAATGCTATCATGCAGTAGAAATCCGTCTCTATTATCTAAAACCAAATTGTTATTTGACTATTCTTACAGCACCACCTTATCAATCTTAATGTCGATAAGATTTAATGAGGTTGTGTCATAATAAAATTGGAAGGGAGCCAATCTCGAGTCACTCTGCTACAAAACCAGATCCAATTTCCCCAGTTGATCTTCCGCACTGATGATTTATAATCCCGAACCAAGATGTAGAATGTTAGCTGTAACATACATAAATGTATAACTGTAAGGTTAAAATGTGTAAAATTTCGATGAAATTCTGTTGAATGCATTCCAAAAATGACACACTTACTTTAATTTTATTATGCAGATTCTGGCTTGAAATCTCTCTTCTTCCTCATATTGACCCCAATAACATATTGACATTATCTTGACAATGACATTATCAAGATAAATGCAACACATTAATGTTGCACTTTTGAACCATTCTATTGTGGAAAAATGGTAACATTGTTATTGTGCACAAGATGACACAAAATGATATTTTTAATATGAATAAGTATTGTTAAATCTCTAGCATGCAAATTCAGTCTTTCCAAAATACTGCTTGGTGTTGAGGTTCTGAAGGTGATGGAATAGCATGTTTGATGGCTGTAATGCTTCTCACGTGCAGTGTGATATTGTCTTTTTAGACTGCCAATTTAGTGTGTCCTTGTGACTAAAAATTGCTCTGATTAAGATCTGGAGAACGAGGCAGGTGGCCAACGAGAAATGCACAACTCATTGCACTGTTGTTGGTGAAATGTTGCAGAAAGTGCCATATGCAGCGTTAGATATGCTGAGACACTCCATCTTGTATGAAAATGTTGAGCTCCTCTTGATATGTTTGGGCCATCGGAGCATGTCATAGAACTAGCTTCTTTGAAGAAGAATGACCCAAGGATATAGACTGGTGTGAATTCATAGCAATGTGTAACTTTAGGTGAGTGCAAATGATTATTGCAGCATATGCAAGAGAATGCATTCTAAGAGTGTTATCCAAACGTTTGTGCTAGGACGAGAGAAATGTTTGCATCCCAGAAACTACATGGAAGAATAGGGTATGAACCGTGCTTTCAAATGCAAATTTTCATTTTTTTTTCAATTTTTTCTCATACCTACCCCTATTCAATGCTATTCAGAGACTTTAATTACCATCACCTAGATCAGGCATGGCCAACATATGGCCTGTGAGCCAGATTCGGCCCATCTAATGAATTTATGTGGCCCGCGATCAATCTTTCAAAATAGCTCGATGAAAAATTCTGACGCCTAAAAAAAAAAAAAGTCAACAACTCACTGTATATTTAGAGTTAACCCTCCATTACAAATCTCTTAAGTACAGCTTAGAGTGTTGATAAAGCATGATAATGTGAGAAATGTATCTGTAATCTCTATCTACAATTCAGTCTCTACAGAGTGATACCACGATGAGATCTCGCGCCACCTGAAAATCTTCCTAGGGCAACCTCTGGTTTGGCCCGCAGAAATAGTTTTCTTTCCAATCCAACCAGGGGGCAAAAACTGTTGGCTATCCCTGACCTAGATACTGCCATCAGAAATCATTTGAGGTAGTTAATACATTCCTGATTTATTTGAATTTTGAAAGTTTTGTACGTTGTGAATGCCACATTTACCAAGGAGCAACGTGCCACATGGAGACGATGCAAAAAATAATTAAGAAACATATATGACACATCCCTTTTTAAAGTTTTAGTGACAGGGAGGTTCGAGCACCCATTTCTCAAGACAATGTAGTGAAATGTCTGTTCTACCATTGCGTAATGGTGATTTGCACCAGAAAAATTGAATATTTGTTTATCTGGGAACCTCACTGATCCGAAGAGAGCCCAAGACATGACGGAATGACTTTTTGGACCCAATGGACATACTGTCTGGTCGTGGTCACTCGAATTACTCCGAAATACAATGTCCAGTTACAAGATGACACTAGGTAACATCCAGGGGACATGGAAAGTGGTTTTCTTAAAAATCTTATGGAAGGAGTTATGGGTTCCACCACTCGTTAGTTACCGTACAGAGTGGCAAAATTAGATCAAAAGCTTGCGGGTGCGGGCATATTATTATTCTCTCGCGGACAAGCTTTAACATCGTCACTAGGTTACTGTACTTTTCTGTACGAAGAGTCTGAGTTCGAATCCCTTTATGCCAGATATCTCCAAGTGGACGAAACTCCAAAATTCTGCAGAATTCGACTATATTTTGCACTCTCGTATCGGTAAAATGGTCGAAATCCCTTTTAGTTTTCTGATGTTTTTAATCCTCGGACCCCGTTTTAACGCATTGAATAAACGTTAAGTATTCGCACTGTCCATAAGAGAAAATACGATCCGCGAATTCACGTCGTAACCCAAGAATTTCGAGAGGCGTTTCCAGTATTTGCCGAGAGCGTGAAATTTCGTGACGTCAGCATTTCCTCGGAGAATAATGGCTTCTCGTCATTCGATCCCATCAAAAGGCGTCTCGAAAGCCGATCGATCGGCTTTCACGTGTTCCACGGGAGGAGGAGGAGGGGTTCTGGCGATCTTCGCGCTCCGTTACGCGCGACGAAGCTAATCTACGCGATAAATCCGTTTCCAATTTCGAACTTTCTCGGCTCGGGCGGAAGTTATTCGCTCGGTCGCCTCATCGACCAGGAAGGAGGAAGAGTCGAAGTCGGGGTGGAGGAAAAGGAGAAGAGAGACGGACATAAGGCGTTATATTATCGATTTTACTTAAGATAAAAATAATATAAAAGTTACAAAACAGAACTGAATGGCTGAAAATGTACAAATATGAGTCACGTGACGAACATGCGTTACGACAGTTGTCCTATTTCTCCTATCAGACTAGCTACCGAGGTGACGATTCTCGATTTGTGGATCCTTTCCGCTTCGACGGTTATTCTACGGACAGACGACGAGACGAACGACTTCTTCGTTTTACTCGTTAACGGCCGATTTTTTATTTATTTTTTGGTGTCCAAGACGGGAAAACATGGAAGACGCACAATCAGAAGTAAAAACTGGAAACGGCGGAGGGGGTGGTCCGTCGCGCCTCTCACTCTTCGTCGTCGTAGTCGTCGTCTGAAACGACAAAAGAGATGGTTACGTCGTCGTCCCACTCACCTGAACGAGGATCGGAGGGGAGGCCACCTACTTGACTGTCCCTTTCGACCTTGACACTGCTTGGTGACGGTCTTCGTGGGTTCGCACTCGGCCGGTTGGCCACCCAGCAGGCGCACCACTTTGGTCTTTTGTCCCGTCGCTTGGTCGCAGGGGCTCCACTCGGCGCGGCGCTCGTAGCGACAAGCTGCAAAGAGGTCGGAGGTCAGACGGATGGTAGGCCCGCGGAGGCAATGGCGGAAGGGCTCGCTCACCTTTCTTGCACTTCTTGGTGACCGTCCTCTCCGCCACGCAACTGGAATCGCTACCCTCTTTCAGCGCGTCCACTCGACTCCGGGTCTTGGCCAGGGGGTCGCACTCGCTCCACTCTCCGTTCTCGTATCTGCAGACTGAAAAAGTAAAAGGGAAGGGTCGTGATCGCCCTCCTCCGGCACTCCCGGAGAAGGGCGCACTTACTTTTTTTGCACTTTCTCTGGATGACTTTGGACTTCTCGCAGGTGGCTTCTCCCTTCTTCAGCGAAAGAGTGCGTTCTTGCATGTTGGTGGTGGGATTGCACTCTTCCCAGGGTCCTTTTCTATACCTGCACTCGCCTGCAGGAAGGGAAACTCATTCGATTGGGACGAAGGCCTTCAGGACGCGTCAATGGCTAAATCCCGTTCGGACGAACCCTCCTCCGGCCACGCGGGGTTTGGGGGTCGCGTTCGTGTTTGCGCGCGCGAGACAGCGAAAAGAAGTGACGCGCCGGTAAAAAAAAAGATGCACCGCGGGGTGGGGAGGGCACGGAGGAGTATCCGTGAGAAGGGGAGGGAGAGGCACCTCTGTTCTTTCCTCCTCTGGCTCCTCTTGTCACTCGATAGACCACTTCGTCTTCGGACTCGCCCAGTTGATAGGCTCCCGCGGCCACGATGCCGATCAATACAAACGCCAAAACGCCATTCATGGTTCCTACTGAAAAGAATCGATTATTAACTTCTTCGATTATCGATTACGCGCCAAATACCACGCATCGGTCGGAATCTTTTCCGGAATAAAGGATGAAAATTAAAATAAAATAAAGGTGGCTCCCGACCTCGGCGGGCGTCGGACCGGGGGGACGGACGGGCCGCGGATTTGGCGGGCCGACCACGTGACCGGCGCCCGTTACAACGGGGGACGAGTTTAGAGCGGGAAGGAGCCGTCTCGATCGCGACAGAAACGGATGCGGGATGCCTTTTTACCTTTGGCTTTTCTTGCAAAAGTGCTGGTCGGACGCCGTTTGGCTGGTGAAGGGCCCCCGAGCTAGACACAGCCGCACTTTCTCGACCTCCGTCTACTGCAGCGTCTGACGTCACACCTTACGGATGTCGTCCTCGACCAATGGCAGGCTTCCCCAAAAACCGGTTGAAGCTGGAACGGGGAGACGAGAGGGGAGAATCCTCCAATCGTTTTCCCTAATCGATTCCTCCGAATCTCCGTTGACGTAGGCGGCGACGTCCACCCCCCGTTTCGCGCCCGGCGACGCATTCTCGTCTCTTCCGCCCTTCGACCAATCGCCGCCTTCCAAAGTTAATTAAACACCTTGGTAGACAGACAACTCTCGCTCCCATTGGACGAACCTACCTTTTAAATGCCCCCTCGTTAGAAGAAGGTGCGAGGGTTTTTGACAAACTCCCCGCCGACGTACCGGAAGTTCCGGACTTTTACCCATTCTACTTCCTATTTGTCACGCGCTCGGAAGAGCGGGTTTGGTGAAAGAGGCGGCGTGCCACGCGCTTTGCCCCCGTTCGCTTGTATGTAGAAACGGGCAGTGTTTTTCTGTTTTAGAGGCACGTGGGGGTGCAAAATTGATCGCGTTTCACCTGGTTCTCGTTAATCCGTTCTCTTCGTTCGTTTTCACTGAAACGACCCTTCTTCGGGAGGGAGGAACGTGAGAGAATCGCCAACTGTTCTCTTTAATAATTTCGTAAGGGAGAGTAGATTTCCGAATTTCGATACGTTGTCGGGAAATTACGCCACAAAAAACGTTAAGAAGGGAAGTTATTAAATTTTTTGATTAAAATTTTGCATAAATTGCGCGTTTTTAAAACGAATTCCCCGTTAACGAGAAGAGAAAGGGGTTATTTTAAGGTAGTTTTGCGCGTCGCAATTTGCGATAATCGCCGTCATTTTATCGCAGTCGCTATCAAAGCATATCGCGACTTCTCGCAACTATCGCAAAGAGAGAGGAATCATTCTCGTGTACGCCGAAACCGACAAGACTCAACCGCGACTAAATGTAGTCTCGTTTTCGTAAAATATTAAAAAATTCGATTTCTGTGCATTTATGACGACGACCAACGAAGAATTTCAGAAATCTTCGACACGAGTAGTAACGATTCGGTGTTGTGTCCATTTAATGAAAGGCATCAAACAGCAAGGTTTACTGTTAGAAACCCTCGTATAGCGATAAAATCGCAGTCACCGTCTATAGAAGAGCAATTCCAACCTCGACGTTTCTCGAATTGCATGTCGGGATTGAGATGACGTTAGGTGTCTTAAACCCTCCAGAAGGGGTGCAGCCGCGCCCTGAGGCACATCCTAAATCCGCTCGTTCTGTGGTGTAATATAATACAGCACTCGGTCATAAAGGAACGTTTTAGGGGTGTCCGATACAATTATAAGGGGTATGGTAACAATGGGGTATCTTATTTGTGGCGAGGGTGAAGCTCAGGATTCCAATACGAGCACAGAGACGCCTAACGTTATTTGATGGAAGAGAAGGGGCCGTTACGACACTTGCAAGGATGCCAGGTCCCCAAGCTGCAGGTAGTTTATTTTACGCGCCAATCCGGTCCCGCAGGAAATAACACTATTAAACTATACCCCGAAAGTAGAAATGGCGTTCGAGTTAACACGAAAGTACTAAAAATAATTCTTAAAAATAGATTTAAAAGAATTAAAATCGAAACCGAATCGACCAAACCAGGTTTTTAACGACAAAGGGTATTCTCGCGTGTTAAGGCTTTTTAAATCTATTTAATTTAAATAAAAATCTCTCTCCTTTTTTTGTTTGGCAATTTTAATTAATTGCTTTCCCTTAATGAGATATAAAAGAATTGCTTGTTTATATCGATCGTTTGATTGTCTTTTTATAATTTAATTCTATTAATGCGTACTTCACCCCCTTGCCACCGGATAATCGAAACAAACCCCGACGCCGCGAGAAATCGCTTGTAAACAATTTACGAGTGATTAGAAAGGACGGTAAACAGTAACAAACACGACGATTGTTAATATACAGTTAACCTTGTGTCGACATCGATCGCCCTCCAGACACATCACAATCTATCGCATGGTATTAATTATACTGTACTGTGCTGTCCTCGACGTTCTTTTTGGGGCATAGGTAAGCAACAGAAGTAGGATTAACACGCGTATACCGAAGTCAATCTTGTGTATTTAATGAAAGGAAAGGTTCTCTATACAAATTCTGGTATGTACTGTACTCCAAACGGGAACACGCTTTTTAGTGTGGCGTGTAAGTGTAACGCTAAGGTGACATCTACAAATCACAGATGGAAAATTTTATTGGTTAAGCCGTAGCGTTACGTTACAATACGGAGGTGATCGTATTTAGGCGACGGTTCAAGTATTTAACGAATTACGCCATTCTTTGGTGAGGCCCCCGACATTTCTTCGGAGTTCCCTCCGTGCCCCGGGGAGTGACGTTAGAAACGTTTTAAGATAAAACCGGAAGAGATAAATCGCCATCCCCGAAACCGCAGATATCAAAGGAATTTCGTCACTCCCCGTCGTTACCCTCGACGTATTCTTTACAGTTGAATGCGTTACTAAATTAAAATATTTTGCATACTCGAAGTGCATCTAGGTGACGGGAAGTCGAGCGAGCCAATAACGTGTTACGTTGTTGACACACTCGACGGACGGACGACCCGTGCAGTTGACTCGGTAACAGCTGTCACTTGATTAACGTTTCCGTTACTCGTATCCGTGGTCGAAATGCAACACGCGAGCACGGTTTTCGTACTCACCATCGCGTCACTCGTCTAAATGGTAAATTTATGCCGTTACGTTTATTATGTCGGCAATTAATTAACCACCCTGATTTAACGAGTTTCGGAAACAGGATTGAACGGCACTTGTACTCGAGAATCATTAGTTCACGGAATATTCGCTAGGAAGCGCGTCGGTCGATCCCGTTACCGTTCTCGAAGTGTGGCTGGCGTTTCTTCGGTGTTTACGGATTGTTACCGCGTTACGGCTCGAATTGCCTTTATAATCGAGCGTAACGTCTCCTTCCGGTCAATCCCCGAGAGCGCACTCGGTCGTAACGACGTCAAAACCGACAGTTTCCGAATGCAGGGGCGGGCCGTCGTCGTCGGCGCACCCGAAGAAATGGCACGAGGACGGAAGTTTATAAATACGAATAATCTTTATTAAAGTACGACAAAGACTGCTACACAGAGCTAGCAGTGGGACGAAAGATTACGATGTGTTATCACAGATGAAACCGAGACGAGACACAATGCCACCGACCCAATTAGACGCTTCTCGGACCGTTAGTGGAGTTGGCGCGCGGGCCTTTTCGCTTCCTCTTTAGTAAAAATAAAATAAAAAAAAATATCTCCTCTTTCCGACCATCGACGGACCGATTTAAAAACGCGGCGTAGAAAAAAGTCGGATTAAAAATAAATTAGTTCTCGTTATTACCTTTGGTCGACGTCACGCACGCACGCAATGCCACGCACGCACGTCCCTCCGCGCCGCGAATCTATGTACAGGGCCATTTGTACAAAAACGAAAAAAGAAGTACGACGCCGATCGAAGTACGTAACTAGTTTAGAAAATATGTATTTATGTACGCACGCACGTGACCCGATCGTGTACAAAAAGAGATGCGGTACAAATTATTGCGATGGGGCAACTTCTAGATAAATAGCCATGGA
This sequence comes from Centruroides sculpturatus, assembly GCF_000671375.1. Taxonomy (NCBI): domain Eukaryota; kingdom Metazoa; phylum Arthropoda; class Arachnida; order Scorpiones; family Buthidae; genus Centruroides; species Centruroides sculpturatus. The sequence continues at coordinate 113,055 of NW_019385652.1, read as the reverse complement.
CTTTTGGAATCTCTTGTGCGGATTTTGGACGAAAAATATATATGTATATATTACAAGAGTTATCGTTAACAGTGTGGGGGAGGGGGCGACGGGGCCCCTTCCTGGAATGTAGCCCGCGGACGTGGTTTCTTTTTATTATCACAAGAGGTAATTGGAGGCGGAAGACTGTTCCGAGGACAGGTTGACGCGGATGGTGATCTTGTTGGGGTCCTGGTTGGTGGGCGTGACGTCGCCGTTGGGCGGAGTGGACGATTTCTCGTATGGCACGAATATTCTGACGGTGTCGGGCGAGCGAGCGCGCGACTGCTTGTCGGCCGCCAGTAGGCTCTCGTTATAGTCCACATTGTCGTACAATGAGAGGGCGCGCCGCAGGCGGGGGGTTCGGTCGCGCCCATCGTCGTCGCCCCGCCGGCCCGGCGTGGTGCCCGGGCTGGAGAAACCCGAAACGACGGACAGGTCGGCGGCCGAGGTCTGCGACGTCTCCGCCAGGGAGTTTTGGGAGCTGAGTGGGTCGATGATGGAGCTGCCGTCGTCGTTCTCCGCGTTGTCCTTCCTGTGGCTTCCGGATTTGGAAGCGGCGAATCCGTCGCGCCACTTCCACACCGGCGAGGCGCTTCCGTTGTCCGCCACCTGGCCAATAGAAGAGCGTTTAGCACGCGATGTCACCGGCGCGCTGCCGTTATTAAGAGAAATGGATACCGTCTCTCCGCCGTGGCTCTCGGACTTGGACTCGGAGGGGGGTCGGATGATCAGGCCGAAAGGTTTTCTGGGTAGCTCTTCCTGAGTGGCCTTTCCCGGATGATCCAACTTGTAGCGCTTCAGCTCCTCCATCGACACCTGCAGGGCGTCGATGGCAGCGTCGTCGTGGTACCCAAAGTCTCTCTCCAGATGGATCTGCAGAAACTCGATCAGCTCCTCCATCCCCATCTTCAGCAGGGTTTCTGCAAAGAACCAGGCTCTAATTACCTCCTCCTCGTCCTCCCCTGGCGCGCTCTCCCCTACTTACTTCTGTGTAACTTCAGTAGAGTGTAAGACATGGCAGTCAGCACCAATTCCCCTTCGAAGATGTAAATGTCCCACAGCCTTAGCGTCAGCGTAAACGGAACCTGAAAGTTAAACCCGTGAAAATTTTTTCGTCTCGAGATTAACGGCGCAAAAATCAAGTTTTAAGCTTTGCGCACCCTGTCCAGGAAACACTGGAAAAACCACTTCAGAGTGTACAGACTGGTGTGGATCTCGTATTTGTCCAGGTGAGATTTCAACTTGGACAGCAACTTCTGCAGAATCCTGTCGTGGTGCTGCTGGAACCTCTTTAGCTTGGGAAATCCCGGAATGAAGAAACCTGGAAGAGAAATCCGGCAAAAAAACGTTAAAATTGCGTGCCCCCAAACACACGCAAGAAAAAAACCCCAAATTTTTTTCAATTTCTGGACATTTCAAAGAGTCCAAAAATGTAAAAATCTTGGGTGGTGGCACTTATGACCCATGGCTGTACTTTCCCTCTGTTATATATAACGCAAAGAAAGTAATGTAATCTGAATAAATCTATATGGATTAATGGCGAAAATGATGTTGAATGCCATTTCGAGAGCTCTTCAGATGGCATCTTGTTACAGACTAGACATTTCCCCTTTGGTTCCCCATTTTAATACCATTAAAATGTCCGCTTCCGTTCAAACATTTCATGTAGTTTGTGTGTGGGTGACAGTGATGGGACTGTATACGGTGCACTCTCGCTAATCCAAACAAATTATTGCACAGGTTTTTAGATTAGCGGGATTAAGTGTAAAGAATTGTATTTATGTATTTGTACATTTCCAAGTATTTAGAAATTGTTGCAGTGTTAAAAATCTGCGATATGTGTTAATTTTACAACCTTGCAGTGTTTTTGAGAAGTAATTATGATTTTTTTTCCTGTTCTGTAGGAAGAGGAGTCCAAACTAATGTGGGTTTGAATTGGCAGGAGTGCATTTCTTGTGATATAATTTTCCTTTTTGTATGGAGAAATCCAATGCTGGTAATTAAAGTCGGGGCACTTGTAAAATAATTTTGCAAAAGTATTTCTGTATTATGTATTGTCCTGTGCATAACTCATGCCTAAAATGGTATGTTTCTTCAATAATTTGTGTATGTGCATAGATGAGTTCATGCATGCTTTTCAGTAACAAATACCATTTGCATTTATCTGCCACTAGTTGCAGTATGTTATTGTTTGAAGACCCATCAAAGAAGGGACTCTGATTATTTGTGATTGGAAAATAGATTGGCATTCTTGAAGGGCCAATGGACGTAGGGTGGGACCTGGTGGAAGCAGCAAATGGATTTTGGAAGTGTACAAATAATGTTAAGCTTTAATGGAAAGCAAGTTTAATAAGCACGTTCGCAGATGTCTACTAGCTAATCATTAACGTCAAAAGACAACTAACTCGATAACCCAAAACCAGTAGAAAGAACTCACTTTAATTCGGCAGAGCGAGTTCTTTCTGCTGGTTATGGGTTATCAAGTTAGTTGTCTTGCAATAAATAAATGTTATCATAATGTAAATGTAAATAATTCTTTATTGCATATTATTAACAATAACAAATTGCAGTTCATAAAATAAATTATCATTTAACTTATTCTCTCTCCTGTGTTTTGTACCTAGTGAGTTTGTTGGCAGGCAATAAATAGGTTAATAAAATTGTCCAAGTAATACTTTTGAATGCATTTTTTCACAAAGCTATAGTTGTTCACAGACTATCTCTTTTTCTCTCGATACAATTTATTTGAAAGCATTTCCCTATGAGACTGTAAACTTTACTCGATAAAGGTATTTAATATGACACTCCAAAAACAAAGAATATTTCAATTATTGAAATTCAAATGATAAAAACAGCTTTGGATAATAAGTAAAAACCCGAAATAATGTAGCATGTCAAAAGAGCATATGGGCCTCAAGTAAGTTTGGAAATCACTCTTTTAAAGCCATCCCCTTGGTTCTATAAAGTTATTCAATGCTCCCTAACTCTTTTTCCCTTGTGTGAGAAAGGCTTGGAAATATTCTTAGAAAAACTTTTCTATGAACCTCACATTGTGTCCTTATCATGCATTGTTCTCAACATCAAACCATTAAGTGTAATGTTTGTTCTTACTTGTTTTAACAGAGGAAAGGAAAAGATTGTCAGTGACCCCACCCTTTGCCTAGGGTCACCATTCGGTACCCTGCATCCAGTGCCCCCTGCTTCCCTTTGTACCACCCACAGGGAGGCAGTGGTGCTCACTTTGGCAACCTAGAACAAACTCCAAACACTGAGGATTTGGACTTTAACTGGCCAACTTTTTCATCATCTTGGATTAAAATGATGATGAAAAAGTTGACTAATCCCTGGCTGGATTTTTCATGTCATCCAATAGCATAGACTAGTCCTATATGATAAACCAGAAATTGTTTGTTGTTGGAGTCGGAGTATGTTGGGAGGATTGTTTTCTTTCAAATTTGACATAGACATTTACACTTTTTCTAAATATTAGGTTACTTATCTTGGATATTTCAATTTTTAATCAACTTAAAAAATTTAAATACAGTGTCTTCTAACAAGAAAGCTATCATTTTAAATTACTATAATATGTTAATTACTATTAGAGAAGTATGCAATATACATCAATTAATAGAGTAACTGTCCTAGTTTTGTCTCCCATCTGCATTTAAACGTCTTATTATCTATTACTTCTAGGAAGTGGCATAAACAGAAACAACAACTCTGAAACAGAGAAGGTGTTTTGTGTTCTGAGGTTTGCAGAGTCAGAAACACTTGTCACTGTACAATGTATGCGATCTACAGAAGCCAAAGAATGGTGGGAGGAGTGACAATGAATTTGCTGTAATGAGCATAGGAAGAAGCTGAATATTGACTGGCTGTATTCTTTGTGATGCAAGGTGTACATGTTGAAAAATTGTAATGAGCAAATGTTAAACTTGGACATTTTTCCAATGATTTAACACATTAAACACCACAATAGACAGGCATAAAATATTACCCTGGGCCTTACTCTTTCTTATGGACAGCACAAATATGATGGCCATTTAATATAATTTTGTCTGCAAGGTTAAACATTTTGTTCCTAATTTTTATCCATGTTGCATAGTTGCAACACATTGCCTGAATGATTTTTTTCTGACATTGTTATGCCATTTTATACACTAAACATCAGGTTTTGAATTCAACAGAACTTCTACCATAATCAAGGTTGCATAAATGGACCAATACAAATTGAAAAGAAACAGAATAATCACTAAAATAATATAACTATTGTTTTTTTACTGTTCACGTTCACTGAAAAAAATAAAAATTCTCTCTTGAATATTTGTTTTTGTGTTATGTATTTTTATGATATTGTACTTATTCATGTTTATTGTACGAAGAAAACCTTTGAAAACTTCAAATTTCAATTATATTTCATATTTTATTTTAAAAAATTTACTAGGCCAAGTGAAATTCTATACCCACAAGCCGTTCTTTCCGTTATGTTTATATGGGTGATATGCTACTCCATAGTAACACAGCACAAATTTCAATGTATAGCATGTGTTGCAGAAATGCAACACACAGTCTTACTGCATCAATGTACAGTTGGCATGATGAATGATTGCACTCTGTCAATACTAACAGTTTCTATTTTATGGAAGATAGGGTGAAAGGATGGGGGTAGTACTCTCCCCACCAAAATTTCTCTACTGGTTTTTTAAACCTCTTTTCCAGACTCTATTAAACTTGCTTGGATCTTGAACCTAACCATCTACACTATCAACTTCCAACCCCCTTGTTAAAAATAAGTAAAAATACATGTGACTGACTATTAAATCTGTAGATCACCCCTCCAGCTTTCCTCTATTTTCCCAATTATCACCCAGGCTAGAGGGTTCACTTGTTTACAGAAATGTTCTGAGAAAAAATGACATTATAAAAAAAATCTTTTTAAGAATTTTTTGTAATAATTAATTCGTCCTGGCCATATATTTTTACCAAATGTACATTTTAAATTTTATTTGAAGTGCCACTGTCAGAGAGATATTTATAGGCTGCTCGTCCACCTCTAAAGAAAGGTCGACTCTGCCATGAAATTGTTAATTCCTCAAATGTTCATTTGAAAGGAATGGATTGGAATAAAGACACTTTGTATGTATTGTCTTAGAAGAATCTTTTTAAGGAATTTTTGTAATGACATATTATAACTAATAAAAACTCATACAGCGTAAGTACTGTACAGTACTTTCACTCATAGAAAAATTGTAACAGAACTGTCCCATCCTGTCTTCCCTAAAATAGGCACAGTTAGTACTGACCTAGTGCAATCTCTCATTGCAAAGTACACATTACAACTTTCTTGGATAATAATTAACATAATTACAGTAATTTAAAATGGCAGTCTTTTTCAAAGACCCTGTATTTTCATATTGTATTATACTCAATGCTTATTTTATCAAGGTAATTTCTATCTTATTTTGATATTAAGGATAGTCATTAAGTATGTAAGTAAGTAAGTACATATGTATATAGATATATATACTATCTGTGCCCGGCCACGCATTGCTGTGGCTCAAAATGTATTTATTATAAATGTATAACACTCCCCATAGGAGGAATTTTGAAAAATTTTTTCTTAGTGTACATTCTCTTGACATACTCTATTAAAACACAATCAAAAATGCAAAAAACTGCATCTAAAATATTATAATATAAGCCGAGTTCTTCACGGTAAGCCTTAATCCTGTCCCTCTCCCCCATGGGAGGGGTTTTCGACATCTACATAATATAAAAACACATACATGTATTCGAATGCAATGCTGTGTCAAAATTTCAAAGCAATTGGTTAAGAACTTTCGGAGATTTAAGATTTTGAAGAAATAAACATTTACAATTTTACATATATAGATATACGTATGTACAGTACGTATGTAAAGAACAAGAACATTAAGCAATAGAATAATTTTCAGAGACATTAAAAAATTAACTCAAGTGAACTTGATCAGAATTAGAAATCTAAGTATCAAATCTGTACACACATTAATTAGAAAACTTTGATAACTCAATATTAATTAGACTGGAAATTTTTAAGAATATTTTTTTAAGTATAAAAATTTAAATTCCATGCAAGATATACATTTTACTTGACAAATTTTTACTCAAATGTGTAAATATTCATTATTTGTTTGAAAATATTTACTCATTCAAAACAAATGACATATTTATAAAATAAAAATGCTGCTTTTAGAAGCAGTTTCAATAATAATAAAAGCAATCTTTCACAAAAGCAAATTTCTGATAAATAACTCACCATGCATGGCATGCTTTGTATCACTCATCAGGACAGACAGTGCCCAGAAGGCATCCTAAAGGACAATTATATCGAGTTAGCATAAATTAATACTTTCTACATTTAATAAGCATGCATGTTAGTTATTTTATTAATTTAACTTAATACATATGAACATAAAATGCGTGTAAAATTATTTAAATATAAAACAGTTAATTTTTTAATTAACAAAAGAATTTATGGCAAAATAACAAACATAGTTCTAAAAAAATAATAATAAAAAGTAAACCTTTGCAAGTAATATATTGTCATCATCCTCCCTAATTTAAATTTTAACTTAAAAATGATAATAGATATTATTATTCTTTGCAATATATTTTGAGTAAATGAATTTAAAATAATCATTAAGAAATGATAATAAATTTGTTTAATAAATGTTGAACTAATTCAGGACATGTACATTACTTATTAATTAAATAACAACTGCAGTAATATGAAATAAATATGATATTAAATATCAATCAGAAAAAAAACAGCAAGTAAAGCAGATAGTAGTTAAAACGATACCAAATGTAAGCACAAGTAAAGATAAATGTAAGATAAGTTGGTCTTAATTATCTTTTTTTGACGGTACAAATCAAAAATTAGTTTAAATCATCTGCTTAATTGATAACACATTACTTTTAAAATAGTCATTTGAAAAACTATGTTTAATACCAATTCATTCTGAGTTATTCAAAAGAGATTTAACTCAATAAATATATTTAGCCTCATTATCTATGTATGGTATAAAGTTTTTTTATTTTGAATGGACAAGACAACTGTATTTAACTAGTGGCACTACTCCAAATGTTTGCAATAAACATTTATTTTTTAATTTAGATTTATATAGTGTACAATAAACTACAGAGACTTTTGTTTAAATTTTAAAAAATATAAATATATAAATTATCTCATTCCTCTATTAATTCTAAAAATAATGTTAGAAATTTTGCAATATATAATATTAGTTCATTGTAATTATGTAATAAAGTATTTTTGACAGTAATAATGAGCTTTATGTTTTTAAATTATTGTAAACATGTATATTGGATAGCTAAAATGATCAATGTTCAATCATTCAAAACAAACATAATCTTGACAATGTTAATTTATTTATAACTTAATATATTAAATTAATGAATTAACATTGTCAAGATTATTTTTGTTTGAATATTTGCATATTGATCATTTTAGCTATCCAATATACATGTTTACTATATTTATTGTATAATTGTATAACACACATTTTGTATAATCATTTATTAATAATTATACAAGAAAACTTCTGTATATTGTCATAAATTTCTGTTAAAAAAACTCAAGTTATTAAATTGCATGCAATTAGATGCATTAATATTAAAATTCCATGCAAAAAATTAAAATAATATATTAACCTCTTCGTTCATATACATCAACAAGAGAGCTGCAATCTGACTCATTCCTTGACAATAACCTACTTCCTAATATAAAGAAAAATGTGAATTAATTAAAGATTCATTCAATTTTTTAATAATACTTGAACATATGTTGCAGGCTGATATTCAAAAATCCAAATAAGATTCAACATTTTAAATCAGGTGTGTGAAATCTTAAAATTAATACTAATTAAAAGTTAAAAGTAATTATAATACATTTCTTCCTACATTTTATTGATGACTATAAATAAATAGAATGACAAGTTAGAATAAATAGAATAACCTAGAACAATAAAATAAATAAAATGAACAAGGCAGTAAGGTGTCAGCCTACCACTGGATATTTGGAATCAAATACAGGCAACCGAAAAATCCTAGCAATTTTTTCAGGGAGTGGTCGGTCTCAAATATATCAGGCCATCATCCTTTGCCACTCGGCTGCCCCCATTGTGAACTTTGCCAAACCCATAATGAATATGATTAAAAGACCCCCTTAGTCTAAATCTACAGGACAGAGAAGGGAAAATTACTGCCAATTCTGATTAACATATTATTAATAATATAATGCAATTGAAAAAAAAAGGCCAATACTGATATCTTCTGAGTACATGATAAAAAATTACCAAATAAAATTATTATTGTAATATCATTAATTTAAATGATAATGAATTTATTTGGTTAATGTTAAAAATTTTATCCGAGTTTAATAAGTAAAACATTCATTACAAAAAACCTACTTTTTGTTTGCTTGAAAAGGACACTGATACATTAGACTCCTTTCTGGAGCTCACTTAGCAAATAACCTAGTGCTATTTCTTTGCACTTTAATATTTGTGCATATGTAAGTCTACCCACCCCAAGGGAATAGGCTCTATATCCAAAAAAAAATTTTAAATCAAGTTTCAAACTCAGCATCTTATTGAATTTATGTAATTAGCATCCTTTATCAATAACACCCAATATCTAGTGTGAAAAAACGATCAATAACTCTTACAGAACTTTTTCACACTAAATATTGAGCAATATCACTTTTTTTGGAGATAGAGCCTGAAGGTAGAAGAAATTCATTTTTTGAGAGATATCATTTTGTGTAACCTTTTCTAGAGTGATGAGATTTAATTCTTTTACAGTTTTTGCCAGAAAAATAAAATTAGAAACTTCATCTTTAAGGTAGTGATTTCTACAAAAAAGATACTTGATAGCAAATGTTTTTATGGATACTTGCTACTTATTAATATTGAATGAAAATTAATTGAAAATCTATATACTAATTTCATGCAAATTTTAATTTGGGGAAAAGAACTGTTAAAATATTAAATTTTTTATAGTCTGAAATAATAAATCATTGTGAAATCATTTTAAATCACATGATTTTTAAATATCAACCTGCATTAAAATTAAAACTATTACTTACAGTGTTATACAATGAGTAAGCAGCTAAAACATGGAAAAGAGCTTGCTGTCTGTAAAAATTTATTTATTATACTGTGAATATGTAATTTGATTAAAAGTATTATAAAACTAAATTTACTACTTACTTGACATTATATCGCTCTCTAAACATAATATGATTGCGGTAAGTCCTATTCACATCCAAATCAATTTGTTTAATATCAGGAGACCATTTTCTTGCCAACTCTCTCATCTCCTAGAAAATCAAAAATACATTGAATACTATTAAAAATGTATATTTAAAGCTCTACATTTAATATAAATACAATAAAAATTAGAAATAACAATTTTATCTAGTAAAGAAAAATAAAGCATTTTTATCTAAGAAGAAAATGTTAGTAAAAATTATTAAAAGGTCTGGATGCATCAGAAGTTTATTTTAAATTATAAACTAAGTAACGAGTCAACAATAACAATGTATGTAGATTATCCTGTTAGCACATTGCAGAAGTGATCCAACATAAAACATACAACAGAAAAATTAACTTTCCAATTATTTTATCCATGAATAATCAGAAAAATTTGTGTATTAAATGAGAGAAGATAAACATCTAAAATATATTGTGATATTTTAAAGCTATATGAGAATAAGAGAAAAATTAAAATACAGAAGGAATGTAACAAATTTAAAAAGTGAAAATGACATACGATGACATTCAATAAAGAAATATAGCAATTACATAATAATTTTCTTTATTTCATTTGTGTATTAAAATATTTTTGTTTCATTTCTCATTTGTTGTTAGAAGTATTTGAAGCTAGATAAATTTTTAAATATTAGACATGTTTTGATTCTTTTTTAATTTTTTAATTGTTTTTTAATTTAATTTTTTTCATAAAATTAAGTGTTTCAATTTTTATACACACATTTCTTTATGATAAATGTTATATTTTGTATCATATCCAAAATTTAACTTCTAAACATTTCCCATATTCGTTATCCAATATAAAGTAGTCATTTTTTTTACTATTATTAACAACATTCCTCTGATAAAATTTTAAGAATTTTGAACTTTTCATAAATTAAGCAATAAACGAATGAATAATTTTTGCTGAAAAGTCTCACATTTATATATATATGTAATATATTTATATAAAATATCCAGCAGCTACATTTTAATTATGAATATTTTCGAATGTTGATCAAAACCATTTGTAATTAAAACATTTTCTGGAGATTTACAGCTGTTTTACCATCATTTTCCATATCCAGTTGGAATTATCTAAACTTAATTCAATATATTTGAAAATAATATGTACCTCACTTTTGTGAGTAAATGCTTCCTAGACATTTTTGTTGCTATTATTATTTAAAAAAACATCAATAAAACAATAAGAAAAATCTTCCATGATTAAATAACAATATTTCAAGTGTGCAGGTTTTAAAATTATTATTATTTTCAAGTAAGACAATATTTCTTAACAGCATAGTCTTGTGATTATATTTAACAGAATATTTGATTATTAATTTACTTTAAACCTTCAATAATTTTAATATTAATCTTACCTTATATTTTCCTTCTTGTTCTACTTTAACACGTGCTACGTCAAGTATACGACACCATACTTCTCCTCGTACCGCATTGGGTATTCCCTTATAGATTCGTCTTTTTAACTAAAAATTTTTAAGAGAGTATTAAATTACATGCAATAAAAAAGAAACCGACTTCATAGATTTATCAAGAAATGTTAACGGTTTTAAAAAAAATTACAGAAAGTGGCAATATTTAATGTTCTGTATAGTCATGAATTCGGTACAGTACATACTACTTACACATATATAATATTTTTGTAAGTTTTCTGACTATTACGTATATAGTATAAACAAGGACTGTATATGTAGTTGCAACTTAAACTGCATGCAACTGAAAGCTTAAGATACATTCAAAAAGTCAAATATTTTTTACCTAGTTAATCATAAAGTAACAGTGATAACTATAGTATTTTAACTATACATAATATAAATAGATGATGCAGTTCTCATGTATTTCTGATAGGCAGTGTATGGTTCCTATTGGGACAAAGTTTGACCACCCGTTTTATATAATTCACAAGTACTTTTGATAAAATTACAACCATCTTCTTCAACATTCACAATAGGAAAACATAATAAAAGTATTAAGATTTTTTAAACAAATGTATCAACTACGTTTGTTATTTTTTTTTGGCCTAAAAACGAGCATTGAAAGATGGGTTTAAAATACATATCTGATGATGATAATTCAGTGTACATTGTTATAATTATAAATTTGAAAAATAAAAAATATAATAAAAGAAGAATGTCTGATAAGAAATACACTTCTCAATTGTTAAGTATCCCTTGTAATTTCAAGAAATAGTTAAGAAAAAATGAAGTATTAGATGAGAACAAAATTAAACATCTAGATAAATCTTGCACAAGAACTGTATGATCTTATTGCTGAATAATATACATTTCAAACATTATTAAGCTTATATATATATATCATTTTTCATTTGCAATAAAATAAAATAAATCACATAAACAGTGTATTATTTCAATGCTTGATATAATAATCAATAAATTGCTTAAATTATAAATTTAATTTTAGAAAATATTTACCTTTTCGCCATTAGAATATTTATCCCAATTTTTGAGCATTTTGAGCCATTTGTTAAGCCTTTCATTCTCCAATTCTCGCAACTATGAAAAAAGTCAAGTTGTTGTAAATTTTTTATTTTATAAATTGTGTATCTTAATTACAATCAGAGAGAGAGAGAATATTTATATAAATTTGGATATAACACTAACTTCTAATATGCTGATTAAAAATTACTGTTTTAACAAATTAATCATAATGATATTAATTTTATGAACTTTCTAATATATATATGTAATGTTTTTAACACCTTTTTTTTAATTTTGTAATTTTTCATTAAAATTTTTATGTTTTAATGCATTTAGTGCCGGTTATAGACAATCTGTTAGTAAACTTTTATGCTTGGTCATATCATTTTAACAGTAGATGAACAATTTTCACATTTTTAAACAGAATTACTTAACTTTCTATTTCAAATTTGCTATTTATTTGCAACTTTCATTAATAATAAAGCAAAAATAATACAATTTTCTTAGATAAAAAATTATAAACTGTAGGAAAAACACACTTTATAGCATTTGTGTTTATTTAAAAAATGAATTAATTTTGGTTTAATTAAATCCATCTTCAAGGCCAATTTAGAAAACAAAAATGCTAATCATTTTTAAGAAATGAGTAATGCTTTTCATAATCATAAATATTAATTATTTTTTAAATGCTTAAAGATTATATTCTAAATTTTATTTCAACTATTTATTAACTAATTAATATTTTCTACATTTAAGTTTATGCTTAACCTTAGTTGAACATCAATTTTTTTCTACTTTTTTTAAATACTGTAATAAAGGAGTAATTAATTTTAATGTTTCAATTTGTGTTTTATATTTAAGATTAAAAGTTTATGTTTTCTACAGAAATAATTTGATAAAGTATTCTTAGTATAGCCTTACAATTATGCCCTATAATTATTAAAAGCCAAGCAGATAAGTAAATGATCCAACTAATGAAGCAGTGCTACACATATTTTCATATGCTAAATTATGATAATTAATGCCCACGATTCCTATGTCTCAGACAGTAGATGGACTGCCATTTTAGACTCGCAATTATGACTTTTCTAATCAAAAGTCCTTTCTAACTTTATCTAGAAGATGCATCAATATTCAGGAGGGTGTCCGTTGAAGGTCATGTAGCATTGAAGCGTGGGTGGCCGCCAATTTGCATTCAACATTATAATGTTATTCTCAATTCATCTTGTTTATTTTCCCATTTTAATTTATTTTGATTTTATTTTATTAAATTCTGTATATAATTATAACTTTTCTTGTAATTTTAAATTTGAAAAAGTTTAGAAATGGTCTCTTTTTTCAGTGTGTTCATTCTAATACTTTTTATAATTCTCCAGCAGAGACATTCTTACATAAAAGGTTTCCAAATAAAATTTAATTTGGTTTCCAGAATTAAAGACAAGAGAAAAATGCCTTCTATTCTTAGTATATCGTGTGCGCAAATAATAGCTCTTTCAAAGAATATAAAAAAAAAGTGGAATGAATTGTTACTCATCTGCTATTGTCATCTGACACCGAACACTGTCATAACTTATATAGTTATCAATACTCCCGACATTAATAGCTACTTTTGAATAAAATTAAACAGGACTATCGTGTATCAATAACTGAGATTTTAATTGTATGAGTGTTGAGTTTACTACAATATATTATTATACTGTCAAGGATAAACTTATATAAATTTTAAATAAAACTTATTTGTCATTCTTTAAATACTACTTAAACTAAAGATAAAAATAGTTCCTATCAAATGTATGTTGCATGTAAATATAATCAGTTTTGGTTTAACATACAATAATTGTGTTGTAAAATATATAATTAACATAAAGTAACTTATTTTAATTGAAGTTTAATAAAATATATGATACAGTTCTTTAATGAAACATGGAAATTACCTTGGCTTCATGAGAAGTTAATTTGTCAGGAAGTCTATGATTGCTAAAATCAAAATGCAAATAGATTTATTTTTTTTTAATATCAGAACTTTTATAGAATTAGAAGCAAGAATACGATTTAAATAATTGTCATGATACTTACTGAATAAATCCGTATCTGTCAGTAACATGATAGACTTCGAACGCCGGATCTTCCCAGGGATCTATGTGATTGGATTCGTCTCTTCCAAGATCATATTTCTCAACAATGGTGGCTCTTTCTTCATTTGCTCTTTCCAGTAATTCTTCTTCTTTTAGGGTGCTACTACCTATATTAAAAATAAACTGCTTTGTAATTTTATCTGAAATGACAGCAATGAGTTTATGACAAGATACGTACTCATGTTTGAAAATAATCTGTGAACAATTCTGTCTATTCTTCATGTTTCTTTGTTGAACACAAAAATATTATATCTTTACATCATAAAGTTCCATTAAAAACCTGAAAAAAGTGATTAAATTATGATCAGAATTCCCAATAAAGCTTTTACTTATATATTAATATGCTTCGAGTAAGAAAAAGTGCATGAGTAACTCTCGTATTTCAAAAATAAATTTAATACAAAACTACTTAAAATTCCAGCAAAATACTTCACACTTTCTAAAATATAAATATAATATGCCACTAAAGCTTGCATCTTCTCTAGAAGGAAGAAAATAAAGTAAACATTTAAACGGATAAAAAAATTGTGTTACTTAAACCAACTCCCAACTATATAACCTACTTTTTAATATTTTATAAATGGATAAATAATAATGTTTATTATCACAAAACTACCCATCCTTACAGTCACTTTCACAACATTTTGAGGTCAAAGAGATGCAGGTAACAAGCCGACCTCATTTCGAGAAAACCTACTGCTTTTAACTTAAATTACGTGGTAAATTAATCGCAAAATTAGCAACATAAATATTTATTTACACGTTGACAATCAAAATAAGATAATTAATGCTACGAGTATTTGAGATATAAATTTAATTTTTCTCCTGACAAAAAGTAAACATAAAAGGCATCCCACTGATAAAAATATTACTTACAAACAAGGAAAAGTGTGTTAATCTTGTTAACTTATCTTAAAAATCATTTATTGCCTAGAGTCGCTATAAAATTAGTCTCAATTTAAATCTACACATACAATTTTTAAAATTATTTTTACTTTTTTCATAATAATAAAGCTATACACTAACTTTTGTAAAAAAAAATAGTATTCATATTTAAGATGTTTAAATATATATTGATTTATTATAAATTATCATTATTATAGTTAGATTACTAATGTTTGTTTGTATACCAAAATGAGACACGTGACAATCTGCCGAGGAAATGCCTCTCCAGAGAACTTTCTATGGGAAACTGGCCACTATTCAGGTGTTACAAATGACCCAAAAACTCCATGTGGTTGACGAGGCACAAACCAGCATTTGGCAGTTTTATCCACTCTGTCACCAGTGGGCCACATTAGTATTAAATTTCTTATAATAATCAAAAATATTTTGTGTTTTATTGGAGTAAGTTTCTTTAAATATTTAAAACTCAAACACTTTTTAACTTTGATGGTTTGTCTTTCAGAGAATTGAAAGCACTTGGGTTTTAAATATTTAAAAACTTAAACCATGAAAAAACTATGAAGTTTAGAGTGATGTTTCAGTGTGTTTAAATCACTAAAAACATTTAAGATTTTGTTAAAGTTTAAAATGAAACTAGTGTAAAGTAATACTTTTGAAACATTTAACAAAAACGAACGTTCAAATTTAAAAGAGAAAAATTGTAATATTACAAATAGTTTTCCTGAATCCATTTTTGTCAACATTAGAATAATATACTGTAAATTAAAAACATCTCGGAGCCATCGTTCTCCTGATACTGCTCATATTTATTTGCCTCTATATTCCTAATATGTGAGACAGAACCTCTTATTTTGACCATGTCTTAATTTAGAAATGTTTTAGCAGCGAGGGATGTAGCCAGATCAGAATGCTCAGGGTTTTTTGACCTGTTTGAATTCATTCCCCAGTCCTCCAGAGTGATAGGCCAACACCTTAAACATTTGGCCATCCATCCAAAGTACTTGTGATTAAAGTGCTTTTTGTTATTAAGTCAATTTTTCCATTAACACTGAAGATGATTTATTTTTCTCATAACTAACATATCTTGGTGTGGGTCTGTAGTATCTTTAATCACTTCGACGTTTGAGCAAGCAGAAAAGAAAAGCTATCTGATTTAAATGCATTTGTACTCTCTGCACGTCATCAGAAAATTCTTCTAAACTTTGTAAATATTCCACAAGATTAAATACTGTTATCAACTCAAAATAAACACTGCATGACAAACGAGTCCAAAAGTTTAGAATAAACAAATTTTTCTCCATTTAATTCAGCATCGCAACCAGATATAAGCTTAAATAAAAGTACAAATATATAAAAATCTTTTCATTATTAGAAGACATTTATAAAATCATCCACATTGCCATTTAAAGACTTAACATTTCACCTCTTATATTATAAAACTGCAGAATCAGTATACATTATACACATATGTACTGTATCCAAGTATATATTTGCTTATTATGGTATCAATTTATATTGAATTTATTTTTATATATTTAAAAAAATCCTAAATAAATATTTAATGTTTCAGATAAAAGAATAAATAGTTTTCATATCTCTAAATCTAAAATATCAAAGATAGGAAATCAGATCTAATAATAAAAAAGTGTATCCTGGCAATGAATTGATGAAAATGAGAATTGTATTTTATAGCAAACTTTGAAAAGTTTGCTATAAAATACCTGTAAAAGTGCCAAAGATTAAACAAAGTATCAATGAGATAATCTTTGGTGCAGTTTTAATTACAAAAACAAAAGTATTAAGAATTAAAGAAGGCACCGTGTGTTCCTGAGTCTGTAAACTTGGAATTGGTCATCATTATGAAACAAGAATGCTTGCCTTAAACAGTGCATCACTTCAAAATCGTCTGCAAAACTCGTGTTGTACAAAGGTGACCAATTCCGACTTTGCAAACACAAAATGCTTTCTCTAATATTGAGTTGCCATTTTTGTTTATGGCACTTCCTAGAGGTAGCAGACAAAAACACATTTGTATTCAGATGCCAAACTAATTGCAGTAATCAAGCTTCGGGATGTTTATTATATTTGTATTCAAATGGTAGTTGAAACCCAGACATTTAAACTCTTCTGATCAATTTACATTGCACATTTCTCGGGTAATAATTACCATGATTACAATAGTTTAAAACAGTGGCATTCTTTTCAAAAGACCCCATATAATCGCCAAAAAACAATTTTTATGAAAAACTAGAAACAGGATTGCAGTGGTTTTGAGTTACAGTAACTTATCGGGAATGTCCTTAAACATTTGATTAGAACCTGCTTGTTCACCTCTATTGTTATGGAAGTGAGCAAGCAGATATAAACAGATAACAATTATCATGATTACAAAAGGAAAAAAAATCATAAATTTACTTGTGAAGTTCTTTACTAATAATAATCTGAGAAATAATTATATATCAAATAAATTTCAAATGAAATTTGTAATAAGTAATTATATTTTAATATGGGTCAATATATTTTGATTCTTATTCTGTTGATTATAATATCAGTTTTAGTCATTTCCTTTATATAACATAAAATGCCAGTTCCATTGTCATTTAATACTTCTGCTTAACTGTAATGTCACTGTAACAGTAATAAATTTCTACTATACTTTTAGTAGGAGTGTTTCTCATACACACTCCTGGATTTATGTACAATTACAGATATTAAAAACCAAATTTTTTACAAATTTATATTCTATAATGTAAAATTCTAAACTTAATCTTAATAAATACGAATCTAATCTTAAATACTTTTGGAATTTTTATTCAATTTCTGTATGGGTTAATTGCATAGCGGGCATTAAACCAAATCGCTATGCAGTCTATCACTTTGGGAATAAAAGTGTTAGGATACTGCCTGTAGATGTTGACCAGAGGGTGATGGGATTATCAAGTGAATGGCAGAAGTGCATTGTAGATGGCTCCTTCAAGCAGTTTTACACCTATGGTATTTAGGATCAATTGGTGAGGTTAATGCAATTAATTATCTAGCCCAGAATGTAACATTCTTACACTAAATTAGCATCGGTTGAACAGCAAACACAAATATTAATTTAGATACTAAGAAATTCCTTGTGTTCTGAATATCATGTTTCACAGAACATGTTTTTAGTGCAGTCTTCTAACTGCTCTCCTTGCAAGAAAATTGACAATTGATTATTCAATATGGCAATATAAAACTTGTTAACTGACTTTAGAACAGGCCAATATTCTAAAAATACTTACATAGGGCAGAGATAAGAGGCACTGAGAATGAATTTATGGAACCAAGGAGACTGTAATAGGAAAAGTTTGGGAACCACCGACCTAATTTAAGACAAAATAATCCTGATTTGAAAACCTTTCATATAGATAGGGACGAGTTTTTCTATTTCTTACTTCTTGAGCATTGTTTCAACGTAACCCATTTCACCCTACAATTAAAGTGTTGATTACATTATTCACTAATATAAAATGAACTAATATGAAATGGAGAAAGCAAATTGTCTCTGGCAAGTGAAGGGGTAATGTAAGTGAAACAAAGAAACTGGAGAACAAACTATGAGCTGTCTCATCAGTTTGGGTGGAAATTTCAATTTTATCACACACAATTAGAATATCTTGTTCTCTTAAATGTTAATTGACACTCATTTTATTAAATATTTTATTTTGTAAATGAGGGAGAGAGATAAAATAAAGCTGCTCATTATACCAAATTCTTGTATATCAAAGTCACACCGTACGGCTCTAAGTGAAGAGTGGACAGAAATCAGAGATCCTGGTAATGTAACTAGCAATCTGCATGATAAGAAGACTTTTAGGGCTAGAGTCTTATTCCCAGTCAATCTTTTCTTCCTGAATCTTCTAAATTAATTAATTTTATTTAATATTAATGTTCGAATAATTAATCTTAGCACAAGATGTCAGTGTAATTGCCTACCTTTAGGCAGAATTATGTAAATTAACCATAATTAACCTAATTATTAAACAATTAGCTTAATTACAGCCCAAATATATTCTGATTGACTGTTAGGATATTGGGCTTTGACCATCTCTTCATACCTAAATATTACTCTTGCTGAGATGGAAAAAAATGTTATGTCTGAGTGATTAAACTCCAAATTCCTGTCAAACTACAATTATTAATTTATGAAATTTCTGTAATAGAACAGAATTAATACTGTATAAAATGTAAATAAAAACAATTTTAAATGTTCCAAGTAATCTTCCAAATATAATCCTTCCATAAAAAAAAATATTAAACAATTGCAAATATTACAACCACAGACTTATTTTTGTTGTTATTCATTTATTTTCCTTCTTAAAAGTTACAGAAAATCTTAAATTTTGTTTCCGACTTGTTGATATTAACACAACCAAAGCTGAAAGCAGGAAATCTTGCCACACCCTAAGAAGTATACATGTCACTTCCTGATATTCTGAACAGACGAATAAACATTGTTTCTGGTCAAAATACCAACATAAAATTAATAATGTTAATTATGGTTTTATGACTTAGATTTAATAATTAAGTTTTTATGACAATTATGTAATGGTAACAAATTTAAAAGAAAAATGTTGATAATCTATTCAGAGTTTAATATATTATTAGTCATTAATATGGTTTCCGGATCTTAAAAGGATGAAAAATGCTTTAAATAAATCATATTCTAATAAATAAGAATGAAGCATTTCCTTGTCTTCACACATTATTTCATTTATATAATTTTCTTTGAAAAGTGATTCGTTGTTCGTGTGTGTATTTTTAGTTTTTGCTATATATAGTATTATTTTATGTATCTAGACGTGAAGATTGCCATACTCCTTTCTATAATGATCATGTATAACTACACCATGTTATATTTTGATATAAATGTGATAATGGCTAATTTTAATTATTTTTAATGCTAATATCTTTGAAAAGTCATTGTAAGAGAGTCTAGAATCTGAAAAGCATATAGATTTGCTAAACCTGATACTTTGTCACAAAGTACCGCACACATGATAGAATAAAAATAGACTGTGAAGTATGAGCAATTGAGTTGTTATTGAGAGAGACCGATACTAGCAACTCTTTACGCTTGCTCATCATAGACTGACTGATTTACACTGTTAGTTATTGACATAAGAGAGGAAGGCAAGGACATCAATAGATAAATTTTGATGTTTTTAAGCCTGCACAATAAAATCTTTATTAATTAAAGTGATCTCTCCCAGCTACTATGAAGAGGAAAATTAATTATGGAAATTCAATTTTTACATAACATCCTCAAAATCATCAAATTACTAATAATTACCCCACTTTCTTTTTACTAAACAAACAATACTGCCAAATTTTAAACAGGCTATAATATGACTAATTTATCACAAGATATGTAATTTGGACTAAAGGTATGGAGTTAAGACTCCACCTTGCATTAAACATTATAATTAGAAATTAATTAATTAATTAAGAATATTCTGGAAGAAAAGATCAATTTGGAGAGGAAATTGAACCTTCAACCTCTGCTTACCATACAGATATGTTGCCAATTATGCTACCCAGATCTGTCTGATCTTTGCTTCTATACCATTTAATTTAAAAAAATTAAAAGCATGCATACATACATACATACATACATGCCTACAATCATTTTAATAAAGTCTCTTATATTGCTAATTTATATTAATATTAAAAAACTGGATACCATTAAGAATTATGCAAGTCCTCGTCAATGATAAATTTATTGCTTTGTTAACATCAATACATTAAATGTTATGCGAACAACAATTTCATTAGTCAGATCTAACAACAGAATTGACCAGCATCCACACGGGATGGGAAACAATGCCACAATCATATTAAGTAGGTAAGTTACGAGTCCCCTAGGATTCGAACCTCAATTCCTTGGAGCGAAGCTTCGACACACAATCACACCAACATATTACAAAGCGCTAGAAGCGTTTTATTGCGAATCTTGAAACAAATTCCCAAAGCAAGCAAGTTAAAATAATATAGACTTAAAACAGTAATAAAATCGTTGAACTGGGAATGAATTTAATAACGAATAAAGTCAAATTTTTGTTGTCGTCAAATTTAACTGAACAAGATTAGATAAGAGGAATCTGTTAGAGAGATAAGAATCAAATGTTCGATTGACAAGTTCTTTCAAAATGGACTAAGCTAACAGGAAATTGAAATTAATATAAAATATTTCACAAATAATATAACAAAAGGAAATCGGAGATTGTGGATACAAAGAATCGAAAGCAGGAAGAAGGGTCTAAAAGATAAAGAAACAATGAAAAAAATTTTTTTTATATAAGCTAAATGTTCAGACAATAAAACAATTCACTTTTTTATCATCACAAAGTATGGCATAAATTGTCTGAAAACTTTTATTTATTTATTTTTTTATTTTAAAAACTTGAGAGATTTTGTAATAAAAATAAATTATCATTCTACTCCAGTAATTTTTCAAATAAAGTATGCTTTAATTTTATAATTGGATTAAACATTTTAAGTTTCTTAGCTATAAAAATATTAAAATAAATTGGAGAGAGATTGAAAAATAATAATAAAACCTGTCTAAAAATGAAAAAAATTATCTTTATTTTATATTTTTCCAAATTGAGGAATTATCTTTATTTAATATTTTGCCAAATTAAAGAGGATGATATTAAATTTAATGTTGTTTTTTAAAGTTCGAGTCAATTTGAACCACTCTTCTCAGGGCAAAAACTCTAGTACTTTTGGAGTGAACATCCTTGTTCAGATTTAAGGTTTAGTGACATGGGATCACTACTAATAGCATTCCACTCTTGGAAGAACAGGGCAAGAGCATCATTGTGAGTATTTCTGTGCAAAGAAAAAAGTGATTGAGAAATCTAGAAGAATTAGTTTTCTAAGTGAAACTTATCTAAAGCAATCTGAATTGAATTTACACTTAGGGAGGTAATTTAATGAGTGTATTTTCTCAAATGCTTTTGTTTTTCCTCATTTAAATTCAAGAAAATACATCATTTCTAAAGATTCAATAATCTATATGATAATGCAGTGGTTCTCGACCTTTCTGAGGCCGCAGAATGACTTTCATATACTTTATTATGTGAAACATTAGCATCAATATATTCAAAAATCAATAAGCAATTCCATATTAATTATTCTCATGAAACAATAAAGCAATAAACTAATAAGCTTTACTGTATTAAATAAAACAGTATATATGGAATTGCCTACAAATAAAGTAATATGTTATTGTACACTGAAATAAATTTGCAATAAAAAAACTGTATTGTTTTTCTTGGAACGCTCAGAGAAAGTTTGCAGAACACTTGTGTTTTGCAAACATAGGTGTTCTGCAAAAACACTGAAATGCTCGTTCTGGTGGGTCAACTTGTGTTTCACTGAACATGGGTTGAGGCCCCCTGCAGTAGTGAAACAAAAGTTTGTTCTATTACTGCAGTGGTTCTCAACCGGGGGTACATGTACCCCTAGGGGTACAAGCTTAAATCGAAGGGGTACATCTAACTTTTATAATAAAATGGCATATGTTAATCAATTTGCTGTGAATTATTAACACAAGAAACAACAAAAACTTGCTTTAAAATATCCCAATGTAAACACTAATTTCCCTTTTAACAGTCTAAACAGCTTGTTTATTATCCACTTGATTTGCCTGTCTATTTGTGCCATTAGTGCCGAGTGAACCTGTAGTCTAGTAAAATTACGGTTTAACCGAGCATTAATTTTAGAATAGAAAAAAAAAATTTTTTCTATTCTAAAATTAATGCTCGATAAGATTGGGGCTTTTCATGTTTTTACTGGACTACTGGTATTAGGAATAATGAGGCCTGGATCGTACCCCCACCATGCAATGCATGCCAATGCATATACGCATTACTTGATATTTAGCAAATTTAGATGTTACATTTGTTACAAAAATTGAAAGATTCGTGTATTTTTCTGGACATAAATTCACAGTCATTACTTTCAAGATCAGTACACAATTATAATCTCTATTTAACAACTTGGGAACCAAATTTTGAAAAAATTGCTGAAGATTTATCGCAACAAATGTCCCGTTAAATTTTGTTAATAATTATTGTAGAGTAATTTAATTTTCTTTATCGTTAATTAAAATTATTTATTTTTAGGAAATGTAATTTATGCATGTATTGAAATGACTTCTGTGATTTCATATAATATACTTGTCAAATAATAATAAATAACTGTATGTACCTGATTAAATTTATTATTATTTACGTAAAATAAGTAATTCACTTTTAGTTATAGTTAGTTAGTTAGAGTTTTTTTTATGATGGTCAGTTATAAGGGCTGTATACACCTAACGCAGTAATTATAAAATTTACATACAAAAATATAAGGGGTACTTGAGAAACAACTAATAAGCTAATGGGGTACATCAACAGAAAAGGTTGAGAACCACTGTATTACTGTATAGATCATTAAAACAAAGCTGAAAGTACAGTACTTTTTGATATAAAAATTCTATAATGTTGTCCTCTGTATCTTGTATTAATTTATATACAAAGCATATAATAGTATGTGCATCAAAAATAAATTAATACAGTTAAACATTTTAAAATTTTTTTCACAATGTGAAACTCTAAACAATCATCTTATGACTCCTCATTAATTTAAAGTTTCGAGGACTTCTCTAAGAGGTTGTTTCACATTCCTAGAATAACTTTCTAAATCCTTTTTAGTAAGTTATAAATGTTATAAATTTAAGTTATAAATTTAAATGTTATAACATTTAAATATCTTTTTGTTACATGAATATGTTTTAATATTCCCATTCCTTATGATAAGAGAGAGAGTGAATGGGGGAAAAATCACAAATTCTGATTTCAGAAACACAATGTTTATTTTATCTAACATTTTCAAGCATTCTTAAACCCATCATCACAGAATTTTTTTATCTGAAGTGCGAGAACACTCAAAAATGTTAAATAAATGAGTTATTTGTTTCTGAAAGACTTATTTGAGTGCATTTTTAAATAAAGTTAGGACATTAAATAACATATTAGCATTTAAACGTGAAATATATGTTATGAAAGTTGATATAGAATCATAATTATTAAGTATGATGAGTTGCTAAATTAAACTTTGTAATTTCATGCTTATTTGGCAATCTAAATGTGATGTTTATTAAAATCTGAAATTAGAAGAAATTTGTTATACATATTTTTTACCAGTTTACTTTTGATATAATACAAATCAAAGTAAAATTATCTACAAATTACACAAACTAATGAAAATTTGCATAGATAAATAAGAGAAGGTTGAGTTGATACATTATTATAAAGTATATTGTGATAATGTATTTGACGTACTGTATTTGTCGGCTTATAACACACACTTTCATCCTCAAAAAATACTGTCCATAATACTATATATATACAGTACAGCCATGCTAATCCAAACTAATTGAGACCAGTGGTAGTTCAGATAAATGAAAAGTTTGGATAAACGGGAATATGATGATAAGAATATTATGCTTATACTTTGAGGCAATTTTTACTGGTGTAAGATACTTTACAGTAGCAAATAGAAGTTAGAATTGTTGTTAAGTCAAACAGGATCATAGAAAGAATGAGTAGCAATACTCACAATACTATATGCTGCAGATATACAGTTGACGAGTCTATTATTTTAATTACGGGAACAGCAGAAGCTGTTTGGATTATAAAGGGTTCAGATTAGTAAATTGAGGAATTATCTTTATTTAATATTTTGCCAAATTAAAGAGGATGATATTAAATTTAATGTTGTTTTTTANACAAAGCATGTGCACACTGACTATCTGCTAAGCTGTCGTGGCAAAACTTTTTGACAAATCAAGCGGAAATTGGTATCGTATCTTTAGCAAAGATGGCTGAATTATTCCTGCCAAAAATTAAATTGATTGCAGCGCCGCATATAGGCAAGGCCGCGAACTTTCTGAACAGCCCTTGTATAAAAGATTTTTAGGTAGTTTGCAGAGTATCATTCCAAATTTCCCTGACTGCAAGAGCGAGCTCTGAAATATAGTATAAGGCAAGAATCACGGCACCATATCGAAACGTTCTCAGCTGACACACTGAATGCAGAACTGATATCAAAGAATTTTCTAAAACATATCAAATTATCGCAACATTGTCACAATGCCAGGCTGCAATTTTTAATCACATTTAATTTAAAAAATCACACAACTTCAGTCCAGACAAAAGTTTACACACAATCAGGGGCCCTTCATTTCCCAAGTTTTCCAGATCTGGTCTCGCCTTTTTGTCTATCGAATTCCATTCAAGATTAAGGAAGGAAGGGCAGGCAGATGGTGGGAATCCACAGATCTGGAATCCAAACACTGCAGCCCAAAAATCACGAAATGCAAGTTTTGGCACTTTTTGGAAGTTTCAGAACCACAGAAACCACTGTCGAGGATCCACAGTTCTGGAGTCTCAGAGGCAATGCTGACCGGCCACCAGGCAGGTGAAGCTCGCACCTGGGGACCCCAAAACGGGAAAAAATAAAGTAATTTTACCCATCGAATTGCACATCAAAATTACTTAGGGCCCCAGAAAGCCTTAATCCGACACAACCGGAAGAACCTCCGAATCCGAAAGGTTGCACCCGAATCCAACGCTAAGTTGCGTAACAAGGCCGAGCCGCCAGCCGTTCACACCGATAACCGAGCCACGAGTAACCCCCAAAAGCGTACAAACTGGCATTTCGCCAGGGGGCGGAATATTTACATAAGCAGCGAACAAACTAGATCGCGCGTCATCTCGTCATCTGACGATAAACAAACGAGAGTTAAACAAGACGATTGAAAATTCGGATTAACGAATGGCACCGGCCCACGAAAGTGGCCGATTAACGACGGACCATCAAAAATAGGTCCGGAATAGCGATTACGTAAGTGGAAAGGTGCGACGGCGCTAGCAAACCCAGTCAAGGTTAAGCCTAAATGGCTGCCGGGTTTAAATGGGCGCTTGGAGGCCGAAACGGCTCAAAAGAGGCCCGAATTTAACCCCGCCGAACTCACCTTTCGAGTCGTTTTCGTCCAACTCGGCGTAGAATTTTCGGATTTCGAGGGGGAGCGTCGGTCAGACGCCAACATCGAACGTCGTCGACGATACGGTGAACGCCTTCCGCGCTCGGTCACGTGACTCCAGCGTGCCATCTGTCGACCGAGGTCACAACTAGCGGCGTCCGAAATATTTTTCCCGACCAAACGGAAGTCGTCGACGGCTTCCCCGTCGTTACCTTATTCTTTTATTTGTTTTTATTTACGCTACTATATCCTACCAAGCGAAAATTCGTCTATTAAGGCCGACGTTCTTGGCATTTCTTACGTATCGATCTTAGGAAAAAATAAAATAAAATAAATAAAAAGTATTCGATCCGGAAGAGGCCGCTCGCCGCTTCCGGTGACATCGAGAGATTGCTTCCGTGTCCGAAAGTCGTCTCCCCGACAGACGAAATCGGAGCCCGGAAGTATAAGATTCGCGCGCTAATGCCCTCGACTTCCGGTCGAGGTGGTGTCACGTGACGACATTCTTCACGCGCCATCGAGCGCGGAGGCACGTGGCCCGGGCGCGGACCGCGTGATCGAAGTTCGCTAACCAGAAATCTCGCCGACACGTGCGTTTGGCCAGAATGAACTCCAGATGGCGCACCTCCGTATTTTTTTTATCCGTAGCATTTATTATTTTAAAAATATATTGTGAAAAAATCAAAATAATGACGCATTGAGAAATAATTTAATTTTTATAATTCCAAATAGTTGGCAGTGTATAAATATAATAAAAATTCGCACCGAATTTTAAATAAAACGAATTCTAGCGAAAGGTCATTCGTGTAAACGTCCTTAACCTCTCGTAATCAATTCAGTAACGTAAACACCGACACGCGCGTGTATGGGGTGACTCCCTGTCGAGTTTATACCTGGAAGACATTACTCATAATAAGTTTTACAACTTATTTTTTCAACAACTAAGTCTTCTTTCCCACTAAAAATCATTAATTTTTCCCTTTTTTTTTTCTCTTTAAAGTGGAGCGGTTAGTAATTTTCTAACGAAACTTTACGCTCCATAAATATTTATTCTTCATAAATAATCGGGTAATTAGCTCGAAAAATGTTTTTTACACTCTTCTTTTGCATAAAAGTAAATTATTTAGGGCATTTAACCCTCTGAACAGTGAATTTCGTGCTTTATCGTGACTAATAGGTTGTAGAGTCGATAAATCAGAAAAAAGGGATGCGGGTTCTTGGTAATGTTCAGTCACAGATGTGAGCAAAGATGAGTCATTTCGACCTTGTTTATTTGCATAGACCCTGCTTCATTTGTACTGTATTTGATTATTTATAACTATACAAAGTTTTCTTCCTTCCAGAAATTGTCATCCCTTTATCATTCCTGATCTTCGTATCGTCTAGGGTTATATAAATTAAGGTATAATATGATACATTTCAATTAAAATTTTAACTTATTAAAATATATATTAAACCATAAAACGAATTTTCGAATTATTCGAATTTTAAACGGGTTCGTAGCTAGGAAAAAGCCAATTAAGACAATCAAATGCATATGTGGAAACAATAAAAGAAATGTCTAACCTGAAAGCTGTAATGATAGTCTACCTAACTTAATGTCGGATTAAAGAGACATAGGCCTACATACATAAATAGGGTGCTTCTAAGAGACAAGCTGCTAAATAAGCCAATCAATGGCATAATTCGTGTTTTTCTGAAAAACGAACTATACCATTGGTTTGCTTACTTAACTGTTTGTCACTGAAGAAGCATCGTAATCTGTCGAATAAAGCACCAACCATCAAGTTTAAAAGTATTCAAATTGGAGTCTCATTTTAGTTGCTCGACATGTTGCAATCAATATTCTGTGAATAACGTGGCCGGGTCCAATTTTCACCTATTCTGAGAGGGCCAGATTTACAATTGGACGACTTACGTACTGTACTGTACAGTACGTAAGGAATGGTATATCCTGTAGATCCTGAGTCCAACTATCAGACTCCTGAGATAAGGTATGGGATATCCTTACCAAATAAGGATAACAACCTTACAAGGTATTCTATGATATATTAAGTGGATGCGTTTCAGATTCATTGTGATACTATTTAATAAAATTTATTATATTTATAAAACATCAAGTGCTGTTATTGGGGAGGCAATCACTAATGTCCATATGATTATTGACTATACTTTTTGCTTTGATGAGCCTTTTTTCCATAACTATCGTGGGTTCGATCAGGCTAACAATGGGGGAGGCCGGGGTGGGGGACAGTTCACACATGAAAAATTTATAAAGTTTCCCACCTGGATTGGACCTCGGAATCCCAGAGTTGTAGGCTGAGGCCTTAATGGCATCAGCCATCTGGCAGTCTGACTATTAGTGTATAAAATTACAATGCTTATCCCGAAAGGAAAAAGTTGTCTTTTTTTATGTTGTGTTGGGTACAAATGTATTTATTTATAGCAGCTTGGGGAGTAATCTTTTGTATTATTGTTTACTTTTCTCCTATGTTAACTTAAACAGAGGGGGTGTTCTCTCACTTCCTTTTAATCTATAAATAAACAAATTTTAAGGTTTTTCTGAGCTCAAATAATGTTTTTACTTACCCGGCTGTTATAACATAACACGGGAAAGTATTGTAATCGTGTCAAATTTAATCCTCCGGCTTTGTTCCAAATCTCGATGTCCCGAGGCCTTCTGAACCTAACGAAGTAAATAAAGGGGTTGAGTTAAATTTCCTATATGTGTGTGTTTCGTTAAATATCTTAGGATGGAGTAAAGATTAAAAAACCAAATTTGGCTCGGTAACTCGTATATAAGAGGCACCGATGCTATTACATTTTGGTGTACTGAACTCGCGGGGGAGGGGAGATATGGGGGTTCACGCGTTGTATTGATATCTCGAGGGCGGTCGGACTTACAACATTTTTAAAAACTCGTCGGTATTCTCAAAATTAAGCCTTTTTATAATAATTAAGCCTTTTAGCTTTTGTTATTACTTAAATTTTATATCCAAGTATAACTGAAAGCATGGGAGTCGGCAGAAAATTATCCAAGGAGGGCGAAGCTTGGAGAAAAATAATTACATCAATAAATTTTTATTTAATTAATTATTTAAGTTTTCGGGGTTCTTTTTCACAGTTATATTAAAGAAAACAGTGGTAAATCAAAGCGTCCCACGGTGGAAGGTGTAAGGTATCTGAAACTCTTATAATTTGTAGAATTTTTTACTCGATCCCAAGGGATGACAAGTGCTCCGTTTCCTCTCCTCTGCGGAGCAAACAAAGCATCACCCTCTGTTGAAAATTAACAGACTTCCTAATGGTTCCTTTGACCTCAAGTTCGAGTGCTGGGAAAAGTCGAGCAAGATCCCCTACCAGCCTTTTACTTTATGTAAAACCACATATTGGTAAAACTGTGATAATGATAATAGAACACACATTAGGGATATCGCGAAATTCAAATATTTAAAAATGGCAGGAATATGTTTTACAGAAAAATTATTTTCAAATTCTTAAATTGTTGTTTCGTTAATATTTTAATAATTAGTGACAAATACAGAAAAATAAATAAAGATAATTTATTGCGTTTTCAAAATTTTGGAAAGAAAATTAATAGATCATCGGCGAGTGCTTCTGCTAATAGTGACGCTGTTGTTTATTTTTAGCGGAAGTGACGTCAAGGTAGCTGAAGTTCCGTTGTCGTCATTCGGACTCGAAAGATTTTTTGCGTGAAAATAAAATAAAATCTTTATATAAATACGTCACAATTAATTTAAATCTAGATTAAATTCATTATAGAGTAATTAGGNTTGTTTGTATTTGAATATTCCTTGTTTTTTGTAATTAAGTACATTTTACACACTAACTGTATGAAAATTACAGTACTTTAATTTTTTATAAAGTAAATTAGAAATGTACTAAAACTTTTTCAAAAAATGCCTTTGAAAAATAGCATGTGTCTTATATGCAGGTGTATATGTAAGTGACATCATTTTGTACTAAGATTAATAATTAGAAATTAATTTTGGAATTTGATTAAATAATTTTAAAAAATTCCAAAGTTAACAGATTTGTCTGGAGTGTTTGACTCCAACTTGCAACTTATGCTTATTATGCAGATGTTTTCATAATTATATCTTCAAGACTTCTGTCTAATCTTCGTCTCCAGACTTCTATCAAGTTAGATTATATATAATCATATGGATTAATTGTCTTTGTGCCAATTGAGGATATGATATGCCCATGGCTCTTAACTTTAATCTTATATCACCTTAATAAATATGCAGGGTCTTCCATAATGAATGCTACCAGTTTAAATTACTATAACTATGTTAAGTATATCCAAGAAGTATGCAACATATACCAATTGATAGAGTAACTGTCTGAATTTCGTCTCCCATCTGCATTCGAGTGTCTCACCACCTAAAATCTTTAGAAAGCAGCATAAATGAAAAAAAGGCATTTTACATTCTGTAGTTTGCAAAGTTAGAATTATGCATCTTCATACAACATGAGTAATCTGTAGGAGCTGTAGAATTGCAGCTATTGTGGGAGGAATAAAAATGGATGTGTCATTTTCACTCCTCTTTTCACTCACTTTTACATTACAATGTTTTCAGATAATAATTAACATAGTTAAAATAAATTAAAATGGTAGCATTCTATGGAAGACCTTGTATTTAAACATGCAATAAACAATATGCTGACTTAACAACCAAATATAGCAAAAATTCAGAATTACGTAAATTAATTCTACCTCAGTAAGTTCAGACTTCAAACTTTAACCAACAAGAAAAACTTTTGGAATACTTCATTCATTATAAAACATTTGATTTCAAAACTGCAATCAAATCCAAAGCAAAAACTTCAAAAATGTCTGGTCATCAATAAATAACTTCTTTAAAGATTTAAAAAAAAATTAGCTTTAAACAGAAGTTGATGTTTTAAGTTTTATTTTTGGTAACACATCATATTTTTCGACATATTTTCAGTAGCAATTAAAGTAAATAAAAATTATCTTCTAATATACTTTTAAATTCTCAGAGATTTTAAACTGGTTACACTAACAAGGAAACGAGTTATTGACATCAAATAAAGAGTTACAACGGTCAGCAAATAAATTTCACTTGACACTGGCTCTATTTCCCTGTAATCTAATCAAAACTTTTCAAGTCGTAACGTCAGAACATTCAAGCTATTCTAGTCTGATCTAAATTCTGTGCTTCTCAATGAGTTTTCAATAAATAATGCATTGATTGATATAAAAGCAGGTTAAAATAAGCTTTCAGTTCTGGCAATTGAATTACCGAGAAGAGATGAGAATTTGTTTATTGCCATCATTATGTTTGCAACGTGCATAACGAAGGTTTTTCTTTTTTACTCATTTGAAAGTCATATTAGATTCACTTTTAAAAAATTAGTAGTAATTAAAATTATATTGCTTGTGCTACTGCATTATTTATAATTTGAGCTTAGCTGTTCAGATCATCATTAACTTATTTACTAAACTTTATAGGATTGGCTAAAAATATTATAGCAGAATTCCTAGAAACCAGTTTACTGTTAACGAAACAAAAAATTGTATATACAGTACATACATAAACATAGCAATTTAAGCAAGAATTTTCTTGTGTAAAGACTAGAATGTAGTCTTATACTGTAATATTTACAGAGTTAAACTGCTTTCGAAGCATTATTTAAAATATAAGGCAATTTAAATGTAATGGTTATAATTTCTAAGTTATAAATTTGTTTAATTGAAGTTTGTTTCCTACTTATTTCATGTTAAATGTGGTTTTTTAGCATTAGAACTGTAACAAAATTACAAATCTGAAACTTAACATGGATCCTTACAACTGAGATCATCCTTAAGAATTATATATCCTGATTCTTAGTGGAATTCCATACCAGGCTTTTACTAAAGACTGAGAAATCATAAACTTTATAAAGCTAATTTATTTTCATTAAATTCACTCAAATTTAATGAATTTATTTAACAATCTTTAGGCTACAAAGCTTAAATATCACACTGCAATATCAAAATTTAAAAAGAAATAAAAAAAACTCATACCAGAGTTTGTACAAAATGAAACTTTATTAAATTAGAAGTGCCACTGCTGCACTTTCTAACTCAAAATGTATTACAACTGCAAAAAATTTTACAAAACGTCAAAACATAATTAGTGAGATAAAATGGTAACAACAGAATCAGTTATTAGTAAAAAACATACAAATTACAATTATTAAAATCTCAAAACATTTAACCTGATTAGAGAAAAGAACAGAAGAAAAACCCTTAATCGGCAGTATGACTCACTACTCGACAGCTAGAAGCCGACCAGCAGAAGTGAAGATGGCTTGCTGTGTCAGCTTGATAATGTTCTTTTATAAACTACCGATTTACATACTACATGTACTGTACTTACAATAAGCAAGTTTTGCTTAACTTGCATCTCTACCAACATCCACTTACGGGGATAATCCTAAATAATTCTCTACAAGTACGACTAACATATTTAACATAGTGAGATGCAACTCCATTTATAATGAAAATCTTACTGCAGGATTGTGCATAGCTCTAGCCAGAAAGTGCCAAGACAGAAGTGGAGATTAACGTAACTTGGCCTCAAAATGTAAAATAAATAACTATAAATCAAAAATTTTCTCTTGCTACCTCACGACACCATTCCTAAAATTATATACAAAAGAAGTAAATTTACAATTTATTGGTAGTTCGATAGTGAATCGCACAAAACTTGCAAACTCTGGCTTTCCAAAAAAAGAGATTCTATACGAAGATTGTTAGAATAGATTACATAAACTTCAAATTACAACAGAGTAATTCAATATCATCATAAAAATAAATTATAAATGAAACTATTATGTGAAGATACATAAATAGAATAATATAAGAACAAAAATTAGATGGTATTTATCAATAAGCATTACTTCTGCTACTTAGCAAATACAAGTAACAATGCTGTAACAAAATCTTGATAAACATTGTAAATTTAGGACATTTGCCAAATAAATTACAGTCAAAAATAAAGTACACACATTGTTTTGGTATAACAAAACATTTATATAACACAATCAAGTATAGAAATGAAGAGAAATGTTACCAATTATCATCTTAAAATTTGTTTTTGTAACTTTTATGCTTTTCATTAACTCAGAGCTACCTATTTACACACACAGGTACACCAAGACCTGCATTAATATGTCCGTATGTTATGTTATAATGTACAGTACACATACATTCATGTACACACAGACACTGACTTAGATGTGCTTCCCTGACAGGAAGGAGCAATCTTTAAACTAAGAGATGGACTCTTTAAACAAGACTTAACACCAACACCAGTTTGTTTAATTTTAACAAAAAACAAAACTTTAAATCAATTAAACTGTATACAATTTCTGCTAATATTTTGATATATGAAATGCAAAGTTAATTAAAACCCAGCAAGATCCTCAATTTTTGTTTTCATTAAATATAAACAACTTTAAATTTGTTTTGACTATACTTCCTTTCAAAATAAGCATTGCTAATTAGTTACATTAAAAATATTTAAAGAAAACTCTGTAGAAAAAAGTTTTCAGTAAGGAAATAATCATTTTAATATAAAAGGTTTTTAATTGTTTACAAAAAATGAATATTGATGTGCGAATAATGTTGTTCAGCATATTAAGATGTTATTTATGCAGGGCATTTAATTTAACTTTATTTAACACAACTTGAATCTGTTTATTTCCAGTGACGGCTTATGGCCATATAATATAGGGGTTGCTGTCTAACAGTAGCATAATTAGAACATATAGGAGAATACGAGTCAGAAATTGCAAACCTACATTTACTGCTGGTACCACAGTGGACAAAGGAGTTTCTATTAGAATGCTATGTATACATGTATACGTTTTTAGATATTGTATACATATTTGTCTAAGTGCATTGACACATTCAATTTTTTTAATCTTCTAGCCTACTTATTTACAAAGGTAAGGGAGATTTCTACCTAGCTAAACTACGGTAACTACTACTATTTTACATAAACAATACATAAATTGCATTCATAAAATAATTTTTTAAATTAAATTTTCTTATCTGACTCAGTAATTCACGTGGCCACACTGCTTGCAACAGCATTGTTAAACAGAGCTGTACCGTCTCGAGTATTTCATTGAATCGCAAGACATGGTGGCTGAATGACTCTGGGAGAATGGCACACTACTGTTTACCAGTGCTGTTGAGGGATGATATGTGGCATACAACTGCTGCAACAGAATCATTTTTTACTTTGTAAACTGTTTTGATTGCTGCTGGTTTTGATAAAAACTAATTTTAATCATGAATAATAAGTCTCAGTTTTATTACATAATAATTATCAGTGCAATGGAGTCGTAGTCAAAGCAAATCTGTTGTTAGAGGAGTCAGAGTAGGTAAAAGTGGACAAATTCCTGTTTTTTTTTTTTTTTTTATTATGCACTTTATATGAAGCTCCTAATAGGAGCATTAACCTTCCAGCTTGCAATATAGAAGTCTCCCATGATGCAGATCTTATTCACTTTGCATTGATGAAATGCATTGAGTTAACATAAAAGTAAATTTCATACTATTATTTAGAGACATGAATAAAAATAGGAATTTCTAAAGTTCTACAATTTGACGTCGGGAGCTTTGTGTATAGACTACAATTCCAGTGGTTACACATTTTGCTATTTTATTTTCATTTGGGGATGCTGCAGTTTCACAGTGTTTATTGCAAGCTGCTGCCATTTACTTCATAAAACCACAATACAATTTAGAAAACTTTATGGAAAAAACTCTTATCAATCTACAAAATACATTTGTGATGATACGATTACTCGGACGCACACAAGGTATTAATTTTGAAAATATTTCAATAAAGTCACTTGTCTGGACATCACTTCATACTTTTGAATACCTAATTTTAGTACCTCCTACTTTAAACAGAATAAATTTTCTGTCAGGACCATATAAAATGTATTTAAATGCCATAGTTTTTGTTGGTTGTACAATATTGTATTTCAACAGCAAGATTTCAAAAATAGATTTACTACCAGAGGACAGAAAAATCTACAAGTCATGTCATAAAAATAAAAATACATAATTATATTTTTGTATCCATACAAATAAGAACATGCTCTTATATGCAAAAATCACTTTGTATCTTTTAAACATATCCTGCTTCACTTTTAAGAGCATACCTTGCATATAACAGTTTGCTCAGTAACTGTTTGGCAACATCTCCAGTAACCATTATTAAAAATAAAAAAACCAAAATCAAATAATGCTTACTTTATTATAGTTAGATTACTAATGTTTGTTTGTATACCAAAATGAGACACGTGACAATCTGCCGAGGAAATGCCTCTCCAGAGAACTTTCTATGGGAAACTGGCCACTATTCAGGTGTTACAAATGACCCAAAAACTCCATGTGGTTGACGAGGCACAAACCAGCATTTGGCAGTTTTATCCACTCTGTCACCAGTGGGCCACATTAGTATTAAATTTCTTATAATAATCAAAAATATTTTGTGTTTTATTGGAGTAAGTTTCTTTAAATATTTAAAACTCAAACACTTTTTAACTTTGATGGTTTGTCTTTCAGAGAATTGAAAGCACTTGGGTTTTAAATATTTAAAAACTTAAACCATGAAAAAACTATGAAGTTTAGAGTGATGTTTCAGTGTGTTTAAATCACTAAAAACATTTAAGATTTTGTTAAAGTTTAAAATGAAACTAGTGTAAAGTAATACTTTTGAAACATTTAACAAAAACGAACGTTCAAATTTAAAAGAGAAAAATTGTAATATTACAAATAGTTTTCCTGAATCCATTTTTGTCAACATTAGAATAATATACTGTAAATTAAAAACATCTCGGAGCCATCGTTCTCCTGATACTGCTCATATTTATTTGCCTCTATATTCCTAATATGTGAGACAGAACCTCTTATTTTGACCATGTCTTAATTTAGAAATGTTTTAGCAGCGAGGGATGTAGCCAGATCAGAATGCTCAGGGTTTTTTGACCTGTTTGAATTCATTCCCCAGTCCTCCAGAGTGATAGGCCAACACCTTAAACATTTGGCCATCCATCCAAAGTACTTGTGATTAAAGTGCTTTTTGTTATTAAGTCAATTTTTCCATTAACACTGAAGATGATTTATTTTTCTCATAACTAACATATCTTGGTGTGGGTCTGTAGTATCTTTAATCACTTCGACGTTTGAGCAAGCAGAAAAGAAAAGCTATCTGATTTAAATGCATTTGTACTCTCTGCACGTCATCAGAAAATTCTTCTAAACTTTGTAAATATTCCACAAGATTAAATACTGTTATCAACTCAAAATAAACACTGCATGACAAACGAGTCCAAAAGTTTAGAATAAACAAATTTTTCTCCATTTAATTCAGCATCGCAACCAGATATAAGCTTAAATAAAAGTACAAATATATAAAAATCTTTTCATTATTAGAAGACATTTATAAAATCATCCACATTGCCATTTAAAGACTTAACATTTCACCTCTTATATTATAAAACTGCAGAATCAGTATACATTATACACATATGTACTGTATCCAAGTATATATTTGCTTATTATGGTATCAATTTATATTGAATTTATTTTTATATATTTAAAAAAATCCTAAATAAATATTTAATGTTTCAGATAAAAGAATAAATAGTTTTCATATCTCTAAATCTAAAATATCAAAGATAGGAAATCAGATCTAACAATAAAAAAGTGTATCCTGGCAATGAATTGATGAAAATGAGAATTGTATTTTATAGCAAACTTTGAAAAGTTTGCTATAAAATACCTGTAAAAGTGCCAAAGATTAAACAAAGTATCAATGAGATAATCTTTGGTGCAGTTTTAATTACAAAAACAAAAGTATTAAGAATTAAAGAAGGCACCGTGTGTTCCTGAGTCTGTAAACTTGGAATTGGTCATCATTATGAAACAAGAATGCTTGCCTTAAACAGTGCATCACTTCAAAATCGTCTGCAAAACTCGTGTTGTACAAAGGTGACCAATTCCGACTTTGCAAACACAAAATGCTTTCTCTAATATTGAGTTGCCATTTTTGTTTATGGCACTTCCTAGAGGTAGCAGACAAAAACACATTTGTATTCAGATGCCAAACTAATTGCAGTAATCAAGCTTCGGGATGTTTATTATATTTGTATTCAAATGGTAGTTGAAACCCAGACATTTAAACTCTTCTGATCAATTTACATTGCACATTTCTCGGGTAATAATTACCATGATTACAATAGTTTAAAACAGTGGCATTCTTTTCAAAAGACCCCATATAATCGCCAAAAAACAATTTTTATGAAAAACTAGAAACAGGATTGCAGTGGTTTTGAGTTACAGTAACTTATCGGGAATGTCCTTAAACATTTGATTAGAACCTGCTTGTTCACCTCTATTGTTATGGAAGTGAGCAAGCAGATATAAACAGATAACAATTATCATGATTACAAAAGGAAAAAAAATCATAAATTTACTTGTGAAGTTCTTTACTAATAATAATCTGAGAAATAATTATATATCAAATAAATTTCAAATGAAATTTGTAATAAGTAATTATATTTTAATATGGGTCAATATATTTTGATTCTTATTCTGTTGATTATAATATCAGTTTTAGTCATTTCCTTTATATAACATAAAATGCCAGTTCCATTGTCATTTAATACTTCTGCTTAACTGTAATGTCACTGTAACAGTAATAAATTTCTACTATACTTTTAGTAGGAGTGTTTCTCATACACACTCCTGGATTTATGTACAATTACAGATATTAAAAACCAAATTTTTTACAAATTTATATTCTATAATGTAAAATTCTAAACTTAATCTTAATAAATACGAATCTAATCTTAAATACTTTTGGAATTTTTATTCAATTTCTGTATGGGTTAATTGCATAGCGGGCATTAAACCAAATCGCTATGCAGTCTATCACTTTGGGAATAAAAGTGTTAGGATACTGCCTGTAGATGTTGACCAGAGGGTGATGGGATTATCAAGTGAATGGCAGAAGTGCATTGTAGATGGCTCCTTCAAGCAGTTTTACACCTATGGTATTTAGGATCAATTGGTGAGGTTAATGCAATTAATTATCTAGCCCAGAATGTAACATTCTTACACTAAATTAGCATCGGTTGAACAGCAAACACAAATATTAATTTAGATACTAAGAAATTCCTTGTGTTCTGAATATCATGTTTCACAGAACATGTTTTTAGTGCAGTCTTCTAACTGCTCTCCTTGCAAGAAAATTGACAATTGATTATTCAATATGGCAATATAAAACTTGTTAACTGACTTTAGAACAGGCCAATATTCTAAAAATACTTACATAGGGCAGAGATAAGAGGCACTGAGAATGAATTTATGGAACCAAGGAGACTGTAATAGGAAAAGTTTGGGAACCACCGACCTAATTTAAGACAAAATAATCCTGATTTGAAAACCTTTCATATAGATAGGGACGAGTTTTTCTATTTCTTACTTCTTGAGCATTGTTTCAACGTAACCCATTTCACCCTACAATTAAAGTGTTGATTACATTATTCACTAATATAAAATGAACTAATATGAAATGGAGAAAGCAAATTGTCTCTGGCAAGTGAAGGGGTAATGTAAGTGAAACAAAGAAACTGGAGAACAAACTATGAGCTGTCTCATCAGTTTGGGTGGAAATTTCAATTTTATCACACACAATTAGAATATCTTGTTCTCTTAAATGTTAATTGACACTCATTTTATTAAATATTTTATTTTGTAAATGAGGGAGAGAGATAAAATAAAGCTGCTCATTATACCAAATTCTTGTATATCAAAGTCACACCGTACGGCTCTAAGTGAAGAGTGGACAGAAATCAGAGATCCTGGTAATGTAACTAGCAATCTGCATGATAAGAAGACTTTTAGGGCTAGAGTCTTATTCCCAGTCAATCTTTTCTTCCTGAATCTTCTAAATTAATTAATTTTATTTAATATTAATGTTCGAATAATTAATCTTAGCACAAGATGTCAGTGTAATTGCCTACCTTTAGGCAGAATTATGTAAATTAACCATAATTAACCTAATTATTAAACAATTAGCTTAATTACAGCCCAAATATATTCTGATTGACTGTTAGGATATTGGGCTTTGACCATCTCTTCATACCTAAATATTACTCTTGCTGAGATGGAAAAAAATGTTATGTCTGAGTGATTAAACTCCAAATTCCTGTCAAACTACAATTATTAATTTATGAAATTTCTGTAATAGAACAGAATTAATACTGTATAAAATGTAAATAAAAACAATTTTAAATGTTCCAAGTAATTTTCCAAATATAATCCTTCCATAAAAAAAAATATTAAACAATTGCAAATATTACAACCACAGACTTATTTTTGTTGTTATTCATTTATTTTCCTTCTTAAAAGTTACAGAAAATCTTAAATTTTGTTTCCGACTTGTTGATATTAACACAACCAAAGCTGAAAGCAGGAAATCTTGCCACACCCTAAGAAGTATACATGTCACTTCCTGATATTCTGAACAGACGAATAAACATTGTTTCTGGTCAAAATACCAACATAAAATTAATAATGTTAATTATGGTTTTATGACTTAGATTTAATAATTAAGTTTTTATGACAATTATGTAATGGTAACAAATTTAAAAGAAAAATGTTGATAATCCATTCAGAGTTTAATATATTATTAGTCATTAATATGGTTTCCGGATCTTAAAAGGATGAAAAATGCTTTAAATAAATCATATTCTAATAAATAAGAATGAAGCATTTCCTTGTCTTCACACATTATTTCATTTATATAATTTTCTTTGAAAAGTGATTCGTTGTTGTTCGTGTGTGTATTTTTAGTTTTTGCTATATATAGTATTATTTTATGTATCTAGACGTGAAGATTGCCATACTCCTTTCTATAATGATCATGTATAACTACACCATGTTATATTTTGATATAAATGTGATAATGGCTAATTTTAATTATTTTTAATGCTAATATCTTTGAAAAGTCATTGTAAGAGAGTCTAGAATCTGAAAAGCATATAGATTTGCTAAACCTGATACTTTGTCACAAAGTACCGCACACATGATAGAATAAAAATAGACTGTGAAGTATGAGCAATTGAGTTGTTATTGAGAGAGACCGATACTAGCAACTCTTTACGCTTGCTCATCATAGACTGACTGATTTACACTGTTAGTTATTGACATAAGAGAGGAAGGCAAGGACATCAATAGATAAATTTTGATGTTTTTAAGCCTGCACAATAAAATCTTTATTAATTAAAGTGATCTCTCCCAGCTACTATGAAGAGGAAAATTAATTATGGAAATTCAATTTTTACATAACATCCTCAAAATCATCAAATTACTAATAATTACCCCACTTTCTTTTTACTAAACAAACAATACTGCCAAATTTTAAACAGGCTATAATATGACTAATTTATCACAAGATATGTAATTTGGACTAAAGGTATGGAGTTAAGACTCCACCTTGCATTAAACATTATAATTAGAAATTAATTAATTAATTAAGAATATTCTGGAAGAAAAGATCAATTTGGAGAGGAAATTGAACCTTCAACCTCTGCTTACCATACAGATATGTTGCCAATTATGCTACCCAGATCTGTCTGATCTTTGCTTCTATACCATTTAATTTAAAAAAATTAAAAGCATGCATACATACATACATACATACATACATGCCTACAATCATTTTAATAAAGTCTCTTATATTGCTAATTTATATTAATATTAAAAAACTGGATACCATTAAGAATTATGCAAGTCCTCGTCAATGATAAATTTATTGCTTTGTTAACATCAATACATTAAATGTTATGCGAACAACAATTTCATTAGTCAGATCTAACAACAGAATTGACCAGCATCCACACGGGATGGGAAACAATGCCACAATCATATTAAGTAGGTAAGTTACGAGTCCCCTAGGATTCGAACCTCAATTCCTTGGAGCGAAGCTTCGACACACAATCACACCAACATATTACAAAGCGCTAGAAGCGTTTTATTGCGAATCTTGAAACAAATTCCCAAAGCAAGCAAGTTAAAATAATATAGACTTAAAACAGTAATAAAATCGTTGAACTGGGAATGAATTTAATAACGAATAAAGTCAAATTTTTGTTGTCGTCAAATTTAACTGAACAAGATTAGATAAGAGGAATCTGTTAGAGAGATAAGAATCAAATGTTCGATTGACAAGTTCTTTCAAAATGGACTAAGCTAACAGGAAATTGAAATTAATATAAAATATTTCACAAATAATATAACAAAAGGAAATCGGAGATTGTGGATACAAAGAATCGAAAGCAGGAAGAAGGGTCTAAAAGATAAAGAAACAATGAAAAAAATTTTTTTTATATAAGCTGAATGTTCAGACAATAAAACAATTCACTTTTTTATCATCACAAAGTATGGCATAAATTGTCTGAAAACTTTTATTTATTTTTTTATTTTAAAAACTTGAGAGATTTTGTAATAAAAATAAATTATCATTCTACTCCAGTAATTTTTCAAATAAAGTATGCTTTAATTTTATAATTGGATTAAACATTTTAAGTTTCTTAGCTATAAAAATATTAAAATAAATTGGAGAGAGATTGAAAAATAATAATAAAACCTGTCTAAAAATGAAAAAAATTATCTTTATTTTATATTTTTCCAAATTGAGGAATTAACTTTATTTAATATTTTGCCAAATTAAAGAGGATGATATTAAATTTAATGTTGTTTTTTAAAGTTCGAGTCAATTTGAACCACTCTTCTCAGGGCAAAAACTCTAGTACTTTTGGAGTGAACATCCTTGTTCAGATTTAAGGTTTAGTGACATGGGATCACTACTAATAGCATTCCACTCTTGGAAGAACAGGGCAAGAGCATCATTGTGAGTATTTCTGTGCAAAGAAAAAAGTGATTGAGAAATCTAGAAGAATTAGTTTTCTAAGTGAAACTTATCTAAAGCAATCTGAATTGAATTTACACTTAGGGAGGTAATTTAATGAGTGTATTTTCTCAAATGCTTTTGTTTTTCCTCATTTAAATTCAAGAAAATACATCATTTCTAAAGATTCANTATAAAAATGGATATGTTATATTTTTTAAATAAAGAAAATATTATCTAACGCATCCATTTAAATATCTATTTAACTATTAAATAACTATTATAATTGATTTGGCTATGTGGAGACATTTCCATCAGAAGGGACCAGATTCGTGCTCTCCTTTGGGGTAAGTGTATCTTTCTCCTTTCCAGAAAATCCTCTCGACATGGAAAGCACTTAAAAAAGTGCCACATAATCTTGTTTAAATAATTCCAGAAAAACTCTCAAAATATTCATTCCATTTGTTAAAACTTTATACACAAATTGTAGAAGAAAGTTACTAACTAAAATAATTGAAAACGTCGTCTTCTAGTTGAAATATTCGCTAAAATAACGGCTATAATGCCCTTTGAAGGTAGCACAACAAGCATTAGAAGTATAGTTAATGGTAACTTGAAGGGAAATTCTGCAGGAAGATATGCTGAACTTCTCTTTGGATCAGCCTTATTTTAAGGTATATTCCCTACTGTAAAACTATCAATTTCTCTTTGGTCAAGCTCTTTGGTTCTAACAGACATAAGTGGAAAATAAGGACAATAACTCAAATCTTACACTTGTATAACTATATATTAATTTAAATCACTGATCAATCTTAATTGTTAGACACTATGCACTTTTAGGTGATATAATTAAATATATACAGTAGACCCCTATAACGCGGGCTTATATAATGCGGATTCGTATATCGCGGCGAAAAATTGCGACCGTATTCGTATACAGACGCTAAAAGAGACTCGTAAAATGCGGTAAAACGCCATCGCCGACTCGTGTCGCGACAGGATTGGTCGAATCTGGACTAATAGTGGACGAGCAGCCGAAGTACTTACACGCTATGGAGAGTTTAGGCGGGTAAGTTGAGTTTACTATTGTCTGTACAGTATATAGGCCTAAATTGGGTACAGTACTGTAAGTCTAATACAGTACTGTAATTTTATACATTTCTTGTGAAAAAACATTTCTTATTTAACGGTCATAAAAATTATTTCTATTAATGATGCCTCCAAAGTTCAACGAATTTTTCGCAGAAAAATAACTTATCAGAAAACGCGCCCGCCGTTTGGTGCGCTGCTACNAAAACCTGTCTAAAAATGAAAAAAATTATCTTTATTTTATATTTTTCCAAATTGAGGAATTATCTTTATTTAATATTTTGCCAAATTAAAGAGGATGATATTAAATTTAATGTTGTTTTTTAAAGTTCGAGTCAATTTGAACCACTCTTCTCAGGGCAAAAACTCTAGTACTTTTGGAGTGAACATCCTTGTTCAGATTTAAGGTTTAGTGACATGGGATCACTACTAATAGCATTCCACTCTTGGAAGAACAGGGCAAGAGCATCATTGTGAGTATTTCTGTGCAAAGAAAAAAGTGATTGAGAAATCTAGAAGAATTAGTTTTCTAAGTGAAACTTATCTAAAGCAATCTGAATTGAATTTACACTTAGGGAGGTAATTTAATGAGTGTATTTTCTCAAATGCTTTTGTTTTTCCTCATTTAAATTCAAGAAAATACATCATTTCTAAAGATTCAATAATCTATATGATAATGCAGTGGTTCTCGACCTTTCTGAGGCCGCAGAATGACTTTCATATACTTTATTATGTGAAACATTAGCATCAATATATTCAAAAATCAATAAGCAATTCCATATTAATTATTCTCATGAAACAATAAAGCAATAAACTAATAAGCTTTACTGTATTAAATAAAACAGTATATATGGAATTGCCTACAAATAAAGTAATATGTTATTGTACACTGAAATAAATTTGCAATAAAAAAACTGTATTGTTTTTCTTGGAACGCTCAGAGAAAGTTTGCAGAACACTTGTGTTTTGCAAACATAGGTGTTCTGCAAAAACACTGAAATGCTCGTTCTGGTGGGTCAACTTGTGTTTCACTGAACATGGGTTGAGGCCCCCTGCAGTAGTGAAACAAAAGTTTGTTCTATTACTGCAGTGGTTCTCAACCGGGGGTACATGTACCCCTAGGGGTACAAGCTTAAATCGAAGGGGTACATCTAACTTTTATAATAAAATGGCATATGTTAATCAATTTGCTGTGAATTATTAACACAAGAAACAACAAAAACTTGCTTTAAAATATCCCAATGTAAACACTAATTTCCCTTTTAACAGTCTAAACAACTTGTTTATCCACTTGATTTGCCTGTCTATTTGTGCCATTAGTGCCGAGTGAACCTGTAGTCTAGTAAAATTACGGTTTAACCGAGCATTAATTTTAGAATAGAAAAAAAAAATTTTTTCTATTCTAAAATTAATGCTCGATAAGATTGGGGCTTTTCATGTTTTTACTGGACTACTGG
Organism: Centruroides sculpturatus; assembly: GCF_000671375.1. Classification (NCBI taxonomy): domain Eukaryota; kingdom Metazoa; phylum Arthropoda; class Arachnida; order Scorpiones; family Buthidae; genus Centruroides; species Centruroides sculpturatus. The sequence goes on along the minus strand of NW_019385652.1, from coordinate 68,638 downwards.
TATTAGGAATAATGAGGCCTGGATCGTACCCCCACCATGCAATGCATGCCAATGCATATACGCATTACTTGATATTTAGCAAATTTAGATGTTACATTTGTTACAAAAATTGAAAGATTCGTGTATTTTTCTGGACATAAATTCACAGTCATTACTTTCAAGATCAGTACACAATTATAATCTCTATTTAACAACTTGGGAACCAAATTTTGAAAAAATTGCTGAAGATTTATCGCAACAAATGTCCCGTTAAATTTTGTTAATAATTATTGTAGAGTAATTTAATTTTCTTTATCGTTAATTAAAATTATTTATTTTTAGGAAATGTAATTTATGCATGTATTGAAATGACTTCTGTGATTTCATATAATATACTTGTCAAATAATAATAAATAACTGTATGTACCTGATTAAATTTATTATTATTTACGTAAAATAAGTAATTCACTTTTAGTTATAGTTAGTTAGTTAGAGTTTTTTTTATGATGGTCAGTTATAAGGGCTGTATACACCTAACGCAGTAATTATAAAATTTACATACAAAAATATAAGGGGTACTTGAGAAACAACTAATAAGCTAATGGGGTACATCAACAGAAAAGGTTGAGAACCACTGTATTACTGTATAGATCATTAAAACAAAGCTGAAAGTACAGTACTTTTTGATATAAAAATTCTATAATGTTGTCCTCTGTATCTTGTATTAATTTATATACAAAGCATATAATAGTATGTGCATCAAAAATAAATTAATACAGTTAAANATGATTGGCTCATGTATATAAGGATTCCTACAACGCGAAATTCTTATAAAGCGGAACGTATCTATCGCGTTATAGGTGGTCGACTGTATTACAATAAGTGTGATGTGGTTGTGGATTATAGTTTAAAACTTTAAATGATGACGTTGATGTTGCAGCTGCATAAAAAATATCAATTGTTTACGTTCAATTCAAATGGTAAATGCCACAAACATTCCTTTCACAGCTCATCTTTCGTAGGCCGAATAAAATATACGGTAAAACCAATGTAAACTGGAAACACACGGTACCGAATGTTTTTCATGGTCTGGCAGGTTTCCGTTTTGAACAGGTTCTTTTTAACATATAAAAAAATTTATCCGTTTTAAAAATTTTTTTTCTGTTTAGGCTGGCTTCCTTTTTATTCGGGTTTCGTTTTGAACAAGTTTAACTGTACACTGTGAAATTTAGGTAAATATTTTAACTTTAACATAACCAGAAGAAAGAAATACTTATAAACCCAGAATTGAATAATTAATTATTGCACAAATATGGGATTCCCACTGCACAATTCGAAATTTCCATTATACATTTGTGTCCAGTTGCACGTTAGAATATGCACTGGTTTGGACGTTCAACAGTGAGGCGTTATTCTATGTCTGGGCTCTCCAACAGAGGATCCCAAACCAATCTATACTAATATTATAAAGAGGTAAAGTTTGTAAGTTTGGATGTAGGAGGTAATCTCCGAAACTACTCATCTGATTTCAAAAATTCTTTTACCAATATTTACAATGGATTTTCAGGGTGGATATAAGCTGTATATTATTCCGTTAAACATTCATATAAATTAAAAGATATCATCTAGGTAAGCGTTATAATTTTGGTGTCAGCGGGCGGCGAGGGGCAAAACGCATACGTATACGAGATAGGTAACCGCGCGGCGCAGTTGCGTGGTCGGCGAGTTACGCAGTGCACGTGTCAGAACTTGTATAACTATAAAGGTTATTTTACGTATGAGTTTTTCATACCAAATGACCAATCTAACACGTTTTAAAAATTATTTATTCCTGTACTGTACACAATAATAATTTTTAAATGTGTTAGATTGGGCACACGGTGTGATAAAATCTTATGTAAGATAACCTTAATAAATATAAATCAAATACTATAATATAATATAGTAGAAATGTTAGAAGTATGAAATAATCTAATAATCTTAATATTTGTTGTTGTTATTTTTTGCCGGAGCAACGCCGGGCTCATCTGCTAGTCTTTTATAAAAAAAATGATTCATCCAAAAACTTCCCCGAAGAAAAATGTATGAAGTTAACACCATACATGGGAGCCCTAATTTAAATTCTCCTTGGCCCCATAAAGTTATAACGCTCCACTAAGTTCCAAGACAGTTGACTCATCAGCCTACCGCTCTGGAGGACCCGGAGTGGAATCCGGGCAAGTGACTGCCCCCAGGAATTTTTCTTGGGTGGTCTGTCTGGCCTGTAAATCAGATATATCGTGGATATAAAGGGTCTGTCTTTCGACCCCATTGTGGGTCTGGCCGAATCCACAATCGGTATAGAAAAATGGCTCTCTTAATGCCCATAGAGCGAAAAGGGCCAAATATTTAAAATGTAATGATCTTTTCTTATCCTTCTGAGCCTTTTAATAAATACAGTATACTGAAAGAAAAATGTAGAAAAAGTGGCCATGGCGCTTTCACCACGTAGCCATAAGACACAATCAATCTCTCAAAACATATTTTTATGTCTGTTTTTGATTCTCTCGATCAATCTAATGACATTATTATATTTGATGACCTTTAAATAGACTTCGACGCCGTTCAAACAGATGTCGTTTAAAAAGTATTGTTGAGATGTTTCTTGGAAAAACAGTTAAGAGGATGATGATCAGCGTTATAGATCGTGTCTTATCAATTTTATTTTTCTTTAAACATCGAAGTTTAGTGGCAATTAAGAAATGGAATGTCAATAATATGATAATGGTAAATTTGGTATTCAATTCTATATTGATAAACAATTTATGAAATTTCTCTTACAATAGAATTTTATACATCGTTTCAAAGTGTAATTGAAGTCGTGAACAATATTTTGGCCGTTATCGAATTCTAAAAATGGCCACGATCAAAACATGCGTTACAATTCGTTAATGAGGAGGGTACCTCAAGAATTTTAATCCAAGGGTGAAAATAGACCACAGGTGAGCAACTTACAGCCTTTAGGCCACGTGCGATATTTTCTTAGTATTATAAGACTGACCCAGAGGTGTATAGTGCAGCCTAATATTAGGCCGGATGGCTGAGCGGTTAAGGTGGCCGTTTGAAATGAGTACGAAAAGTGTCATCATCCGAACAGTGCGGGATTTCATGCACAACCTGTTGACCTTTTTCTTTTGCTTGTACGAATCATTCGTATTCATATACACCCCCAATGTCCAATACAGCTAAGTCATCTAGGTTACTTACGTTACTCCTACCCAATTCTCCCTAATCGCTAACTGAACCGACATGCAATGCACATTATTCTTTGCATTGCAAAATGACATACGCATGCGTCAGGAACTTCTGTTCGAACAAACCTCACCTGCCGTCCGTGTCAGCGATTTTAAAAAGGTGGCAACACAAGCATGGAATTTTTCATTACTTCTTCTGTGACGAAACTGAATTTTAGTTTTTTAAATTGAGATACCTAAATAAGGGGGCGGCGAAATTTTCCTTTGCCCCGGGAGGCTGACACCCTCGCTACGCCACTGTTGGGTAGTAAGGGACAGACCTGACATACCCTGGACGGATCATCGCCGAAAAACTAATTGGGTTTTTCGAAATCGTCTGGGATCTGGGGTAATTGGGATTCGTTTCCGGATCTCCCAGAACGGTAAGATAATGTTTTACCGCTTCAGCCATCGACCGGTCTTGCACGTATACTGAATATACATGTGCACGGTTATCTAAGCAACCTGTTATACAACATGTGATCTTATTTATAGCGTAGTTTTAGATTACTAAAACGAAAACGAAAACTCAGGAACGCGACTAAAACAACGTTACTTTATGGCATCACTTTTAAAGGTACTCCAGCGCAGGCGTAATTTTACGCCTTACTTTACCTGCTAAAATTCACAACACGAGAGCCAAGCGGATAAAACTACTGAACACTGATAGCTGGTCGTGGATTTACATCTCATCAGCAATGGCCACGTGGAATTTTCTTGATTTCCCTCGCATAATTACGAATCTAGTCACCCATAAAAATCGTCCTACGAAGCATTCCTTTAGCAGATCGACCACATACATGATAAGTTGCCTTATCCTATCAAGCCAATTTATTAACCACAACACGAAATCAAAATTTATTTCTCCTGTTGTTTACCAGTGGCGTGCCATATCATTTGATGATAGGAAAGCTGTGTTTCTGTAAGAAGCCGACATCCAGGGGCAATCAGTCAATTGCGCGTCGGCGATGGTCTAGGGTCCATTCGTATCGTTAATTCCATAAGCCAGTAAAAACCGTAGACTTCTCTAAATGTATTTTTAATATCACAATTACATTCCGAATCGCTAGCCACAATATAAGGGCTACAATTAAAAATAAAATAATAAAAACTTACTCGGTGAAATAAAATGTGTGGTGGATGTACCGGTACATACCCGGTACAAAATATTCTTCAATTGTATGAACATACTTTTAAAGAAAATTATAATTAAATATAGCTTTGTAAAGAAACGTACATAAAAATATAAACTATTCTTTACTTTTTAAATCTTAAAACAATACACTTAGTCAAATAGCTCCCTACCAGTGGCTAATGAATGGAATCGAAGACGGTTGCAGAGCGTGCATACACGCGGACTGCCAAATCCCCAGGGTGCCGATACCGGTCAATGTCAAATACCTCTTTTGTCGCATCACTAGTATATCTCAAAGGACGCGACAGGGCTGTTGTAGATTTTAAACGTTTCTCACCATAGCTGTAAAAATCTAAATATGTTAAACTTAATAGTCATTTGTTTTCTAACTAACTCGTTTTAGGACCAAGTGTCCTCACAAATTTCCAAAATTTACAACTTTTCGGTCACTCTCATTGAAAAATTTCTGTCTTTATTACATTACTAGCAGACCCCGCAACGCGTTGTTCTAGCTCAAAATGTATCTATTATAAATGTATAACACTTCCCCATGGGGGGATTTTTCGAAAAATCCCTTTTTAGTGTATATTCTGTTGACGTACCCTATCAAAACGCAAAAAAACGCATCTAAAATAGTATAAATAGAAGCAAAGTTCTTTACGGTAAGCCTTAATCCTGTCCATCTCTCCCAGTGGGGGGAATTTCGACATGTATATTATATAAAAACATGTGCGTATTCGAATGCAGCGTTGTGTCAAAATTTCAAAGGAATCGGTAGGAATAAACGAACATTACATTTTTATTTATATAGATAGATAGAAGATGATCTGCTTTAGTTCATTTTCACAGAAATGCATAATGCCTCACAGAAAAGCAAACTTAGGGCGTCGTACTCGTAGCGCCATCTGTTGGACATAACAGCCTTAACCTAGATGATATCTTTTAATCTATATGAATGTTTAACGGAATAATATGCAGCCTATGTCCACTCTAAAGTTCCATTCTAAATATTGATGAAATAATTTTTGAAATTGGATGAGTAGTTTCGAAGATTACCCGCTACATCCAAACTTACAAACATCACCTCTATAATTTAGTATAGATTAATACAAAGAAATCAGTCTCCACTGAGTACAGTGGAGACTGATTTCAATCTCGGCTAGAGATTGGTTCGGTTAAGCTTTTGTTTAAGCAAAATTTCGGCTCTTTCGTCAGGGTTTTGTTTATGCCCCCAATTCCCTAATCGCTTAAATAATTAAGCGATTAGGAAATAAGTCGAAACCGGTTACTTTGTACTCGAATATTTGTAGTCTCGGGAGAAAGTGGAAAGACAAATTTTTACGACAACGGATACATAAATCGTAAATTTAAGGAAAATAAATTCTACAGCTTTTTCTGTACCTCTTGCATCTCTCTCATTCATTAAATTTAGTTTTAAATGGTTCTACCAAAGTAACAGTTAATTTTTTAACATTGTACAAGAATTGTTCACGTTTTTTTCTACATTCCCTTAGAGATGGGACATACGGAATCGTAATATCACTGGTTTTACATTGAAATCCGTAATATAAGATTGGAGAACGGAATAAAAATATCAAATATTTTAATGGATTTTTTAAAACTTCTGTCAACTATACAAAACTATCGTAAAAACATACCAGTAAATTCTTATCGGTTGGATTAAGTTATAAACAGGGCTGTGGAGTCGGAGTCTGAGTCGTAAAAAAATCCGCCGACTCCGACTCCTTTTTACTTATGTATATAAAACGGAAAAGTATTGGAATCGTGTCAAATTTGACCCTCCAAGTTTTTTTTTTNCTAAGATGTTAGAATGTATATGGGACACGATTTAGTTCAACCACTTTGACGCTTAATAACTTACTCATGTGTTAAACCATCTGACTCCGATTGTGACCACTCTGACCACAGAAATTATTAGGCTTCAAACAGGGTGAACAAAATCATGCCCCCCACACAGTCTAACATCCACACATATAGAAAAAACATCAAATCTTTTGCGTATCTCGAAATTTCAATGTGTCCCCGAGTCCAAAAATGTAAAAATTTGGGAGGGGGTGACTTTTTGAGCGAGCGCTACACTTTTCCTGTTATATATAACAGCCGGAAAAATAAAAATTATCGAACACATATTTATATATTACTTAGAGAAGTCTTTTAGCATTGGAATAAAAAGTTTCTACGCTCTATCTTTATTAGAACTCTATTTATTGAATCTTTTATTCTGAGGTCACGTGATGACATCAGAATTTCCGGGTTTCTTTCGGTAACAAGTCCGCCCCTGGTCGGAGTCGGAGTCGCTAGATTTTTACGCGACTCCACAGCCCTGGTTATAAATCTATTCGCGATTCGCGTAATCGGGCGAGGGCGGCCAAATATCTAGCGGGCAGGCAGCTAACAGCCCAGAACCAAGGTAGGACACGCGTGACCTACTTCTCGAGCCGCCATTTTGGGGTTTTTCGAGTCGCGTGTTTTAAGCAAACTCGTACGAGCAGTTAGTTTTATGCGACATTAATTAAGCTAAAATTGCATAAATCCAGTGTTTCTTAGTCAAAAATATCATAATAATTTCGGACGATTACGCAACCCCAATTTCATATAACGTTTTCATTAAATAGTTTAAAAGAAACAATCATCCGTATCATTTGCCGTCGCGATTGAAATTAATTAAATAGGTGCTAAAACTGATGCAATTACGTATATAGGCACTTCGTAAAGCGATGCATTAACACCAAAAAAAAATTTTAAGTATAATAAAGAATATAATACACTCTGTCACAAAAAAATGTATGCACCCAGAAGAAATCGAGCCACAATCATGAAAGTCGGTAAGAATGTAGACTAGTAAGACATATGCAAATGATTAAAAATTCAGAACAAAAGATCATTTTATTAAGAAGTTATGGCATGAAAAACGTTACAAATCAGTAAGTAGTAAAGCCACCT
>NW_019385652.1:0-60534 GCF_000671375.1 Centruroides sculpturatus | reverse complement strand
TGGTTATAAAATTAAGATGAAATTCAATAGTATTATTAATAAATGTTGTCAACGTAATGCTCATTTTATAATAAGTAATAGATGCGTAGATATATTTTTAATTTATAAATAGCTTACAAAAAAATTCCAAAAATAAAATTTTAAATTAAATTATTTGACAATAAACTGACAAATAATACTTGAATAGAATACAACGTATTGAAACAAAATATGAATATTTGTTGCCATAGCAAAATAATGCTAAAATTTTCTTTTTTACGATTAAATAGTCAATTTTATTTTAATTAAATAAAACAAAAAATATCAAATTTAATGTTGTTCGCGCATAATTTTTGTACATGTTCTGCGTTAATAATAAAATTTAAAGTTCACTACTAAAAACTACTGTAAAAATATTGTCTTTTGCATTATATTTGATATATTTAAATGCGAGAAAAATATTAAACCATTACGATTTAAATCCATGCTAGAAAAATGTATCAAATGCACAATTCGGCTAAGTTATTTTAAGTATTCTGAAATGGATGTACGAACACGCGAGCATTTTAAACGCATCCGATCCTTACGTTTTTTTCTCTCCAGAAAAAACAATTTATCTTATTCAAATAGAATCTGTTTTTAAATGTTCGGGATAAAAGATACGAATGATCGGTGGCAAATAATTATTGCTACGCGAATGAAAAATTTAAATATAAATAAAATCAATTAAATTGTGTACAGGCACAATGAAGTGACGTTTTTCTCAACACTGGGCTAGTTGAATCTTTTATTTAGTTAGAACGTTTTTTCCATACATCAACGTTTCGGGCATCAGCCCCTCTTCAGCTAACTAAATATATATAAAAATATTTAACAGGACACAAATAAAAACCAAAAAACTCACATAAATTCTTTGTAAACCATACCTCATTTCAGCATGGACACTGCACATACAGTAGAAATCAGACTACACTTAGGTTTTTTTAACATTTTCAATATCAATTTTTTATCACAATTTTAACTATACAGGTTAAAAACAAAACCTTTTCTACATTTTATCACATAAACAAGATAAACTCTGCAGATTTTAAAAAACTAAAACTTACAAATTTCAAAAGTCTTTTTTTGCCACCTCGTCGACTGATCCGACAATTTGCATATAGCACTATGTGCCGTAAGTTATACTAGTTAACAAATTAATCGACAAACATTTGAAAATCCCTAAGGAAATTACAAAAAAAATTTTTAATTTTTTTATACAATAAATCACTATTTCTCTTAAAGTTTACTCTGCATATTTTCTTATTATCTAATTTACATATGACGTTAATACAGAACATTGTTTCATTAAATAATTCTTTTTTACCATTCTATTATTATAAATTGTATTAATCTAGTACATTTCATTATAATATTTTTAACCAATTTTCATGAATTTTAACACTTAAGTTTTTATTTATACAGCCTTGGTTTTTGTTTCGTAATATTTCCACACTTTCTTTAAATTTTCTGTCATAAATCCGTTTTTCTTTATGTAAAATTTGTATATTAGATTGGTTTATATTACAATTATTGATTACACAATGATCATAAAAAGCGGAGTTCAGACGACTATATTTTAAATCGGATATGTGTTCTTTAACACGTGTTTTTAATGTTCTTTTTGTTTCTCCTATGTAAAAACTGTTATTCTTACAAGTACAGGGTATTTTATAGACAACATTTTTAATTTCATTTTTATCCTCTATATTATTTGTTGAACATTGTTTCTTATTTAATCTAGATATTAAATTTTTATAATTTGGTGCGAGCTGTATGTTATTTTTCCTAAGTTCTTTATTAATTTTTTCATATACATGTTTTATATATGGAAAGCTTAAGTATTTAATTTTCTTTTCTGCATCTTTTTTGGAAGGAAAAGGAACTTTATTATCTATGTTTTTTTGCCAATTGTTGATTAATCTTGTAGGATATCCATTCAAACTAAATTTCTTTTTTAGACTGTTTATATATTTCTGTTTTGTCTCTTGTTCACTGGTTCTACTAAGTATATTCGTATATTCCATATAAAAGATATTCTTTTTTATATGTAAAGGGATATTCGAACGGTAATTCAATGTCTTGTTGACTGAACATTGTTTTCTAAAAGGTTCAAGTATTAATTTTCTTTCTCTCCGTTTAATCATCACATCGAGGTATGCTATGCTGTTATCAGTTGTTTCTTTTTCTATAGTAAACTTGATTTCATTATGGATACCATTTATTAATTCTTCTATCTTGTCTGTTGTTATTTCAGCTTCATTATATACTATTAGTATGTCATCAACATACCTTCTATAGAAATTTATGCCTAAAATATTTTTTATTTTCATGTCAATTTCAATCATTATTAATTCCGCTAATTTCGGTCCTATAACTGACCCCATACTAATGCCATCTTCTTGCGTGTAATATTTATTATTTAATTCTAAATAGTTACTCTTATAGGCAAACTCAATCAAATCTATAATATAAGGTTCTACATTCATTTTGTTTAACTGATTGTTAATCAATTTCCATGTGATTGACGGATACATTTCAACAACATCAATACTAGCTAGCTTAGATGTATTATTTATCTGAACTTTTTTTAATTCTTGTAAAAATCCTTCCATATTTTTAATAGAATAAATTGAGTTTTCATAATCTTTAAGTTTTTCTTTTAAATATTTCTCTAAGTTATACAGTACAGTAAATTTGAAGTCAACAATTGGTCGTACCTTTTCATTTTGTTTATGAGTTTTTAGTTGAATGTTTAGTCTAGGGGTTCTTTCGTTATCTTCAGATAGTATAAATATCTTTTCGTTTTTTGTAACCTCTTTTTGTTTGTGTAGTATATTAATTCGTTTTTTTAATTCTTCATATATTATTTTTCTTGGATTTATCGGTAGTTCTCTGAAATTTTTCTTATTTATGATTTCTAATTTTTTCATTATTATCCAGTCTTTAGTTACAACTACAATTTGTTTTGACTTATCTGCTTTTATTATATTAAGGTTGTTGTCATTTAAGTACTTGTACAATTTTTCTATTTCAGCATTGTATTTGTAATAGTTTTTATCTCTGATTATTGTTCTATCCTTTTGTCTTATAATATGATGTTTTATGATATTACTTAAATTGGTTTTCATTATCTCAGAGTCTACTTCAGTCAATCCTGCACAAGTTTTATCTAAGGTCGGTATTATATCTATTGTTCTCCAATTATTAGGACCATTAAAGTCTAATCCTTTTTGCATGATTTCCAGAATATCTTCAGGGATCGTGTATTTTGTTTTATTTAACACAAGGGACTTTTTCCACTCAGATATTTCTTCGATAGACGGAATCAGAAGACTGAAGCGTAACCTACAAAAATATAGAAAACAAAAAAATCAACAAGAAAACGAAGATATTAAAACCTCTTATACCAATAGTATCGATAATTACAAAACGGCTAAAAGTATAAAATTAATAGAAAAGTTTAAATATCCGTCTATCGAAGAAATATCTGAGTGGAAAAAGTCCCTTGTGTTAAATAAAACAAAATACACGATCCCTGAAGATATTCTGGAAATCATGCAAAAAGGATTAGACTTTAATGGTCCTAATAATTGGAGAACAATAGATATAATACCGACCTTAGATAAAACTTGTGCAGGATTGACTGAAGTAGACTCTGAGATAATGAAAACCAATTTAAGTAATATCATAAAACATCATATTATAAGACAAAAGGATAGAACAATAATCAGAGATAAAAACTATTACAAATACAATGCTGAAATAGAAAAATTGTACAAGTACTTAAATGACAACAACCTTAATATAATAAAAGCAGATAAGTCAAAACAAATTGTAGTTGTAACTAAAGACTGGATAATAATGAAAAAATTAGAAATCATAAATAAGAAAAATTTCAGAGAACTACCGATAAATCCAAGAAAAATAATATATGAAGAATTAAAAAAACGAATTAATATACTACACAAACAAAAAGAGGTTACAAAAAACGAAAAGATATTTATACTATCTGAAGATAACGAAAGAACCCCTAGACTAAACATTCAACTAAAAACTCATAAACAAAATGAAAAGGTACGACCAATTGTTGACTTCAAATTTACTGTACTGTATAACTTAGAGAAATATTTAAAAGAAAAACTTAAAGATTATGAAAACTCAATTTATTCTATTAAAAATATGGAAGGATTTTTACAAGAATTAAAAAAAGTTCAGATAAATAATACATCTAAGCTAGCTAGTATTGACGTTGTTGAAATGTATCCGTCAATCACATGGAAATTGATTAATAATCAGTTAAACAAAATGAATGTAGAACCTTATATTATAGATTTGATTGAGTTTGCCTATAAGAGTAACTATTTAGAATTAAATAATAAATATTACACACAAGAAGATGGCATTAGTATGGGGTCAGTTATAGGACCGAAATTAGCGGAATTAATAATGATTGAAATTGACATGAAAATAAAAAACATTTTAGGTATAAATTTCTATAGAAGGTATGTTGATGACATACTAATAGTATATAATGAAGCTGAAATAACAATAGACAAGATAGAAGAATTAATTAATGGTATCTATAATGAAATCAAGTTTACTATAGAAAAAGAAAAAACTGATAACAGCATAGCATACCTAGATGTGATGATTAAACGGAGAGACATAAAATTAATACTTGAACCTTTTAGAAAACAATGTTCAGTTAACAAGACATTGAATTACAGTTCGAATATCCCTTTATATATAAAAAAGAATATCTTTTATATGGAATATACGAATATACTTAGTAGAACCAGTGAACAGGAAACAAAACAGAAATATATAAACGGTCTAAAAAAGAAATTTAGTTTGAATGGATATCCTACAAGATTAATCAACAATTGGCAAAAAAACATAGATAATAAAGTTCCTTTTCCTTCCAAAAAAGAAGCAGAAAAGAAAATTAAATACTTAAGCTTTCCATATATAAAATATGTATATGAAAAAATTAATAAAGAACTTAAGAAAAATAACATACAGCTCGCACCAAATTATAAAAATTTAATATCTAGATTAAATAAGAAACAATGTTCAACAAATAATATAGAGGATAAAAATGAAATTAAGAATGTTGTCTATAAATTACTCTGTACTTGTAAGAATAACAGTTTTTACATAGGTGAAACAAAAAGAACATTAAAAACACGTGTTAAAGAACACATATCCGATTTAAAATATAGTCGTCTGAACTCCGCTTTTTATGATCATTGTGTAATCAATAATTGTAATATAAATCAATCAAATATACAAATTTTACATAAAGAAAAACGGATTTATGATAGAAAATTTAAAGAAAGTGTGGAAATATTACGAAACAAAAACCAAGGTTGTATGAATAAAAACTTAAGTGTTAAAATTCATAACAATTGGTTGAAAATATTATAATGAAATGTACTAGATTATTACAATTTATAATAATAGAATGGTAAAAAACGAATTATTTAATGAAACAATGTTCTGTATTAACATCATATGTAAATTAGATAAAAAGAAAATATACAGAGTAAACTTTAAGACAAATAGTGATTTATTGTATAAAAAAATTAAAAAATTTTTGTAATTTCCTTAAGGATTTTCAAATGTTTGTCGATTAATTTGTTAACTAGTGTAACTTACGGCACATAGTGCTATATGCAAATTGTCGGATTGGTCGACGAGGTGGCAAAAAAAGACTTTTGAAATTTGTAAGTTTTAGTTTTTTAAAATCTGCAGAGTTTATCTTGTTTATGTAATAAAATGTAGAAAAGGTTTTGTTTTTAACCTGTAAAGTTAAAATTGTGATAAAAAATTGATATTGAAAATGTTAAAAACCTAAGTGTAGTCTGATTTCTGCTGTGTGTGCAGTGTCCATGCTGAAGTGAGGTATGGTTTACTAAAAAATAAAACACGGTTTCGACAACATCATCAAAATCAATTAAATATTATAGAATCTCTAGATTATAAGAATTAGATATATTTAGATTTCCGTCACTTCTTTTAAAATAAAAATTTTAACAATAAAATTAATGTAAATTTTATTTAAATCGAATTAAGTATAAATTACTATTAAACTAAATTTTTTGCGACGTTTTATTAATAAATATTGAGAGCACAAGTCGATACCGTCGTCATCATTTTATTTTTAAATACAATGTGATCGTATTAAAATAGTTATATGTTTAATTAATTTGTCATCAGATAGAAAAATGAAAAAAATTACATTTGTTTTATATCTGGATTGCCAATATCATTAATAAATTTCCATGAATAGTTCGTTCGTGGACGCGAAGAGTATCCACTCGTTTAAACCAGTTGTTACAAACTTTACACATATAAACTCTTTTGAATCGCATCGTGAACCATCCGTTGATGTCTACGCTACATTTTGCTTTCCTCCGCTTATTTTCGGGAAATCTAAACAATCGAACGTCTGTACATTTACTTTTACAATTTGATGCCACTCAATAACCCGTTGTTTAAAGGTTTGAATACTTATATATACGTAATAATAGTCGACTCACGCGGGAGCTACGTCTATCGATAAGTCCGAAAATGGCCGCTGCCGCGTAGAATCACGGGAGCGTGTCCTGACCTTCTTATATAGACCTTGCCCAGAACCGGTCCTGGATAGAATTGGATGCGGTATACGTGTAGCATCCCACGAGGTCCTAGGCTTCCACCGGCTTAACCGGGTGAGGTTGGTGCTCTGTAAAGCGCATGCACGAATCTGGGTTTTTGGATGCTGACGATACAGCGCTTCCACTCCGCCACAAATATTCGAATACTGTATACAATAGCAATCTTATTTTTTTCACGTGTAGTATAGAAATTTGTAATAAGATACAAAATGCGGTTATAATAAAATATTGTGCGATTATTTTCATATAAACAAAATTAATATGTATTTATTTTTAGAAAATACAAGAGAAGCGACGCATCCACCGCTTCCAATGACGGTACGCCACTGTTGTAAACATAGAAGCGAAGGAATATTTAAATGCACAAAATTAGGATAAACACGAATTTTATTTTACAAGATTTTCACCTTTCGATCAAATACTACTACAAAATGTGAATTATTAGCAACGAAAAGCGAGTTCGATGCATAGCAAACAAATATAAACACAACGCGTATTTGATATTTATTATCGATTTGGATTAAATAAATGAAAAAGTATATATATATATAATGTTCGATATTTTTATATTTAATGAATGCTTTTTAACGGAAATTACTCGATATAATTGAAAGACTTTTCAGATAATGGATAGAGAATGCTTCTCAGCATGTGTACTTAGGAAGAAAGAACTTGATTATTCTACAAAATCGATCTCGAGTCATAATCTTGGCTAAGGTCACGTAATGGAAGATACATTGACCCAATTGTATCATAAGCTCTCATTTGTTATATACACTATTTTATTGAGAGCTAGGACAATTTGATATATTTTATTAAATATTTAATTTGTTAAGGTCTATTGAATACTCAGACAAATATTTATACCACATTAATAATTGTCTTTTTTAAAGTCTTTTCGGCCTGTGGGCATTAAGAGGGCCTCTTTTGGAAATCCCATTATAGGTTCGACCAAGCCTATAACGGGGCAGCCGGGTGGTTGGTGAGAGACGGGGGTCGACATATCCGGTTGGACCATCCCTCGAAAGAAGAATTCCTGGGGATTTCTCGACCTGTCCGGTTTGGATCCCAGGTTTCTCCAGAGCGGTAAGCTGCCACCTTGACCGCTCGGCCATCCGGCCAATAATTAAGTGTCTGGAAATGAATAAACGGAGATTTAAAACCAATGCCTACAGGCCAATTAAACACGGATGCAAAATTAAAAGACAATAGTCGTCAATGACTGCTTTCACCAATTATCTCTTAACTTTAACAATCGATTTTGTTTGTTTGTTTAGTTATGACAACGAAACACTTGGGCGATCTGCCTAGTGGGAATGCCTTCCGGAAAATCTTTTTAATGGTAGCTGGCCCTTATTTAGGCGTTACAGGCGTGGAGAAAACCCAGGAAACTCTACGTGACCAGCCCGTTCTGGCCAAGCACGAAAATTGACCGAATTCCCAGTGTTCAGGGAATGGAACGGCTTGGCCACTGGTGGAGCCATTGGCGATGTCAAAAGAGATTTCTGTAACAGTCGTTGACACTGATTGTGGCCTTAATTTCGATGTCTTTGTGGATCGATTCGGGCATCAACAAAATATTTTGTAATGTGAATAGTTTTATATTAATCTTTAAGATTTTAGAATATTTTTATGACAATTTCCGTAGTGAAGCCATTATTGCAAAGTGTCAATTTCAGGACGGAATGGATCAACTAAATAGAGTTATGAAAAATCCTCCTTATCTCGGACATATCTTCTTTATCTTGGTTTGAAGTATTTTGATAAGAACTTTAATAATACTAATATAGTTTCTGTTATGTAACATAACAGAAACTATATTAGTATTATTGCTTGGGCTAGCAGTAAGCGAGCTTAGGCTTCTAGAATAACTTTTGCAGTTTCGTTTCGAAGTTTTTAAAAACATTTTTATGTTAGATTTTGGTGATTTTGGTGTCAAAATGCTCAGTGGAATCCTGGCATGTGCATAAAATAATTTCTGGAAAATATAATTAACTCTGAGATAACATATAATTAAAAAACAAAAAACTTTCGCCTCTTTGATGCTTAATAACAAATGTATTTCAACATTTTTGAGAGGTTTTTTGAAATATAAAGCCAAAGGGTTGCTTCATATTTCTGCCATGTTTGATGAATTTAGGTTGAACTATGGAAAAGTTGTCCGAGTTCAAAGAAAAAGGAACCAGGTATACGTCTTATAAGAACGGCCCCCACGTGCTGCACTTCCTCTCGCTGTTACAGAGGCTTTAGTGGCAGTAGTCCTGTCTCATTCCCACTAGATGACACCTTTCACTAGCTCTAATTTTCCACAATTTTCTACATTCAAAACATTCTGGCATTTTTTGGAATATCTGCAAGCAGTTTGTGGTAGTGGCATTGTTCTGGAACCTTCTGGAACTGGAACACACGATTGGACCTGTCCACCATTATCGAAGATTCAGGAAGATACAGTTCCTTCAGTTGAGACTGGACAAAATCTCTAACGCGGCTGGTTTAAACGAGTGACTCCAATTTATCCAAGACTTTTCCCTCTCTAATGCAAAATAATTTTATTTCATTATTATTTTTTTATTTTTTAGTTTAGTTTTTTAGAATTACACTTTTTTGTTTTATCTATACTTTTCACTACATTCTTTTCTTTTAACAACAATAAATCACTTATAATCTTTTGTTTGTGACATATTACTGCTCAAACTGCTCGCCCAACCTAACTACATTGAGAAACTTGTTTTCAGTTTCTCGATGTAACTTACTTTACCAGTATAAGTATGAAGGCTTTAAAAGCTCTGTTATGTTTATATCTACTTATACTAATGCAAAGGCAAATTCATATTTTTATGTTAATTTGAAATGTGTTCAAATTGCTACTTGCATCTTAATTCTGAATTATTCGTACATATTAGAGGGTACAAATCGAGATAAAGTAACGAAAATAAGTGCTAAATAGCATAAGAGTAGGATCAATTTTCAGTCTTTATTTTCATTTTTGACTCTTTCCTTCCTATAGGCACTAAGGGGCCTTTGAATCATACCCATCGTGGATTTGGTCAGCCTCACAATGGAAGCACTAGAGTGGAGAGGAATGGGATCTTGGTCTATCATCCACTAAAAATTCTTGGGTTTACTCTCCCGGATTCGATCCTGGTCCCCAGAGCGGTACACTAGCATATTAACCTCCTCGACATTATGTCGTCTAAAGCAATGTTTTTCAACCTTCTTCAATAAGCGACCCCTTTACAAGTTAAAAAATTCTGGCGACCCCCCAGGGCCATATTAAAACTATGTCAGTGATTTTAAAAACTATGTATTTAATTAAATTTCTTTCTGTTGAGACCTAAATATCGATCAAAAAGCCAATTGTACTGTAAAATAAACAGGCACAGCCTTCTCACTAAGATTGTAGTTTTTTTTTATTGTAGTATAGGACCTACAAACACTTGTCTTTTTCTTTTACCCGCGACCCCCCGTGTAAGGCTTTGCGACCCCCCCTGGGAGTCGCGACCCACAGGTTGAAAAACACTGGTCTAAAGCATATAAATTATGTGTTATGCTAAAAGTGATGCTTCTATTAATAAACTGTTGTATACTGATAGATCCGAGTCGTTACTCCAAGTGGTACGTAATAAACACGCTTTAACCTTGACAATAAATCGCATGTTTATATCGAAAGTTTTCATTTTCTTTAATATACCGGTGTTTGTGTTCATATTACGCCAATGCAATTCACGTTAGAAACTGTTGGCACGAATATTTTTAACCATTTAAAACTTATAATGAATACCAAAAGCAAGTATTTATTCACGCAATGTAACGTCAATGTATGAATCATGACGTTAATTCGATTGTTTTCATTTAAAAAACGATTAGGTGTAAATATTTAATTTTTCTGAAAGTTTTGTCAAAGTTAATATTCATGGCATCTTATAGCGAATTGAGTGCTCTTTGGCATTTCCCAAAAGGCTCTTTAATGCTGATGTAAGATGGGAAATCTTCGATACTACGCAAATCAATGTAAGAAAAGCAAAGCGTTGTTGTATTTGCAACAGCTAATCTGTGCGTACTTAGCGTGCAAACACGCAAATCAAACTAGGGACGAAGGACGCAATTAAAAGCATTATTCGAACGCCTAATAGATTGCACGCTACCTCGATGAAAGTTGCAACAACAAACCTCCACAATTTACAATTACGATATTTTCAAAATTTTACCATAAAACCTTATACATAGATATTTTAATTTGAAATTGCTATGCTCCTCAAAAATATCTCTACGGATTAAATAAATTTGTATACGATACACACGGTTGACTTTTAAAAACACTTTCCGTCCTGTGGGCATTAAGACCTCTTTTTAACAAGCCTAATATTAGTTCGGCTAGGCCCACAATGGGGCGGCCGAGTAGCGAGAGAGGGGCCTACTTATCCTGATGGACCATCTCCTAAAACTTCCTGGAATTTTTTAACCCGTTCAGATTCGATCTTAGATTTAGGTTTTTTGATTTTTTATTTATTTTGGAAACGCGACAAGTAGACGATCTGCCTCTCGGGAGGACTTGTAAAGGAAACTGGTCCGTATTTAGGTGTTACAGACTTGAAGAAAACTCCACGTGGCAAGCCCGTTGCCCAGGCACGAACCCGCGACCAAGTAACTACCAGTTTTCAGTGGTTTTATCCATTAGGCCAGTGGTGGGCAATCGATCTTAGGTCCCCAAAGCGACGGCCGAATGGCCGAGCGATTAAGGAGAAAGCCTATTGCTGTTGGAAATCCGGAATCGAATCCGAACGGATTGAAAACCCCCATGAATTTTTTGGAGGTCGTTCACCCGAATATGTCAGGGCTCGGCCGCTCCATTGTGGACCTGGCCGAACACATAATCGGCTGGCTAAAAAAGAGGCCCTCTTAGTGTCTGGAGGACGGAAAGAATTGAAAAAAAATGCATGATTATCAAACAATTATTTTTTGTCATATTTTAATGACTTTTTAATATGTAATCAAATTACATAATTTTATTTTCTAAATTTATAAGAAATGAAAAATATACTTTAAATTTTAAGAATAGTACAGTACATTTAGAACATGTTAAAAAAATTAATAATAAAAAAACAATTTCTGGTAGTCACGATTACAAATTTCCATTGTCCGAATTTTAGTCATTGTAAAAGCATTTAATGTGATATATATGTTTTACTTTTTTTTAATAATAAAAATAAAAAATACTTAGAATTTCTAATGTTCAATACTTGTATAACGTTCAAATGCACTGTATGACGTCAACATTACGTAATACAAGATGTTTTTTGCGTTTGCACGATGAAAAACTGAAATTGTAGAATGACCAACATCTCTTGACTTTTGATTCTGTGTAAGATGAGCCATTCTTAAGTCACTATATACGTCACATACATAAAATCAGGCCCTATCACAGAAGAGCCATTAGGGTCATTTAGTTTGTGCCTCACATTTACAAGAAGCCTAAAAAATATTTGGTTTTTAGTGTATTAAGAAAACAAACTTTTATTTTTTCAAGTTTTATTTAAAGAATAAAGTATAATTTTTAATGCTGGTTTGTTTTCAACATAGGTCTCATACTCTAATCTCCAATATATTATGGTGTTACCTGTTGATAATTAAACTAACTAAGGATTAAAAGTAAGTATTTAAGCCCCGCGTATAGGCTTACATTAAGGCGATTCACACGAGCGACAAATAAAGACGACAATGAGCGTCAACGACAAGCTTAACCAATCGTCTCTGTCAATTGTCAAGGTTAAAGAGATCATTTACAGTATGCCGCCTATATGTATCACCTTTACTTATCTTTCAAATAGATATACTGGCAAACATAAACATAACATTTTTATCTAATTTAAATATAAAACTGTAGAATTTTAAAAAAGAAAGTAAGCATGCATAATGGGAACTATCTTCGTAATCAACAGTTTAGAGGATTGCGGAGTACAGTTAAACCTCCGAACAACGACCACTGTTTGTTTGTTTATTAAGTTACGATAACGCAACACTTGGGTAATCTGCTTAGGGGGAATGCCTTTCAGGAGGTCTTTTTAAGGGTAACTAGCCCCTATTCTGGCGTTACAGACGTGGAGAAAACCCGAAAAACTCCATGTGGCCAGCCCGTCCTGGCCAGGAGCGAACCCACGACCGAATTCCCTGTGTTCGGGGAACAGAACCGCTTGGCCACTGGTGGGCCCAACGACCACTGATGTAAACATAAAAAAATGGCCGCTGTTTGGAGGTGGCCGTTGTTTGAAGGTTTATTTTGTATACATTTCAAAAAGAGACGTTCCCGAAAAAAATGCGCGCCGTTTACAGGTCCCGTTGTTAGAGATTCTTTGTACATTAAAGAATCGAATTTAGTAACATAAAAATGATTATAAACGCATTTAATAGGCGGAAAAAGACGAAAAACACGCAAATGTACTTCAACAATTGCATTTGCGTGTTTTCTTTCGCTTTTTTAAAAAGAAATTGTCTGTAAATTTTGAATTCAATTTTAAATCTTAATCGATTTATTGTCCTCCATATTTGATTATGGTTTAAAAAATGTCTTAATACATACATAATTACTATCCATAGAATTTCTCTATAGAAACCCTTTGCATTTATATAGTAACATAAAAAATAGCTCGATCTATACAATTGCCAGAAATAAACTAAATTGATTTTTCGAGAAATCTTATCGAGTTTACTATAATATCAATCAGTTATTGGAAGAGATCGATCAATTATATCTTTATTACTGCTGCTGTTCGATCGATACGCCATATAACGCGTGGCTCAGATGCTGTACTGTACGTACATGACAAAGCAGCTACAAGTCGTGATATACCTCTTCAACCCTGTACTTTAATCGCTTAAACTTTTATGTTAAACTCTGTATAACGTTTTAACTCTAAACGTAACCTTTGAACAACATCTTCAACTCCGACCTCCGCATAACATTTTCAATTCTTACTTCAACTTTCACGTAATCTCTTTAATCCTGACTTTAAATTCCTCTTAACTTTTGAACTTATTTTAACCTCTGTATAACGTCTTCAATCGATTTTAAAGATGTTTTTTAAAGGCAGATAAGCTGTAAATGGCATGCACTTGCGTTGAGTGTCAACTAGACGACATAGTTTTAAAGTAGGCTATTTATCTAATGTAATAAGAGGTTCGGGTTCGAATCCTATTCAAACCGTCAAAATTTCTCACGAGGAATAGGAAAATAAGTCATTGTCTGATCAATACAGGAGCTCAGTAAATCTAATTGCGTATAGTAAACAGCATCAAGAACTCATTGCCACTCGCCCTTATTTGGTAAGGACTGTCCTTACTTCAGTTGCGATGCCCTTCCATCCTCTTTATTTAGTGATAAAATGTCCTTCCTAACAGCAAAATGGAAAGGAAAAGGGAAAACATGTTGCGGCTAATATCGACTGCTAGTGTTTCTAGTGTTACCTAGTGTATATTACCAATAGCAGATCCAGAACTTTTTTGAGGTGTTGCAGAAAGGAAATAATATGATTTACGAAGTTTTTTTTACTGTCTCAGCTATCATGCTTACTCGGGGCATCCCCAGAAAGAGGTACAACTGCGGCCTGCGCATCCCCCTAAATCCTCCCTAATGTTTCAGCCATATCAAAGAGAAGCTGGAAAGTGTTGCACATTTCTTAAAACTTGCTTGAAGCATGTTAAACTGAGGGGATGTTACCATAAGATCCCCCCGTTATAACTCCCCACGTGCGCATTATTATCATTGTCTTTACTTTGGGAAACCGAAAGATGTCAACACTAGTTCCACACGATATACTTTTTCTATTTTCGATTTGCCGAAAGTTTAATAAACTCAGCATCGACTTCACCTATTAAGTACAGTATTAAGTATAATAATTTAGCGCCATGTGTTACTTAATTACATTTTAAAGTATAAAAGACCTCTTATACAGCCATAATTTCGGTATATACTAATCTATTTAATACAAATTCTGCATAAAGTCCTTAACGGAAATAGCAATTATATACAAAAATTTGTAGGAAATTGATAAATTATACAGATGCAGTATATAATACCTAACATTTTTGGATGGTTTGGCTATTTTTACCGAAGTTACCGCGTCAAATTTCATGTAATGACGTAGTATTAGTGACTCCTATACATTTTTATTATATACACTTTATGTACACAGGAAAATAGAAATGATAGAGAACGTCCAGCAAAATAATTAGAAGTTACGCTAATATAAAAATCGATATCCGTGAAAATGCTACTTGGAGAGAAACTACAGTTATCGAAAAAATGTCACGAAACAAACATTTAGTGACTTTTTCAATCCAATTTTTTATTGTATTCGTGAATACCCGCTTATGCTTTTAGTTCGAAGTGAAGCATACACTTAACCGCCATAGTGACAAAATTACAATTAAAAGAGCTCCCCTGTTGCCCCGATTTGGCCACAATAAGACTACCTTAGGACGTAACCTGTGTCATCGATAGTAACACGCTCATTTCGCGTATTGTCTCTATGGTAACTGTCTTTACTCTTTGTAGAGACAAGTTTCGACCCCCGATATACTCTCCAGTATGTTTTTTTCCCTCTACATTGACCTGGTTTTTTGTGTTTTCGAGCTATTCTCGTGTCCTTCGTAGCCAATACAGTAATCTATAATAGAGAAATTACTATTATGGTTTACACCCGACTCGTGCCATATGCATTAATTTCTCCTGTTTATTTGTTTTGTCCAGTGAACCATACAGGGACTAGGGTAAATAAACACTAAACCCTGCAAACTTATAAAAATAACAGAACAAATCGATACAAATGAAGGCCTATAAACTAGAATTTACAAATAAAATTTTGTTATAAATTTCTGCCAGTGACTGAAGAATTATAGCAGTTTGCGTGTAGTTTGAACATCGATATTCCGAATTTAATTATTTATCAATTGCATTATAATTTTGTCGAGTCTCGAGACAGGCTCTTACGTGTAACACTCGAAAATGTCAATCGATAACGTTTCGCTTCATCGCATCAAATGGCGCGTGACATTTACAAACACTACACACTTTATACAGATCTAGAAAATAACCGATAGCGCGGAACTCGGATACAATGGCCAATGAGTCGGAACTGAAAATGGTAGAAGAGTAGACAACCGGACGGTCCAAGGTTAACGAATGTT
This sequence comes from Centruroides sculpturatus, assembly GCF_000671375.1. Classification (NCBI taxonomy): domain Eukaryota; kingdom Metazoa; phylum Arthropoda; class Arachnida; order Scorpiones; family Buthidae; genus Centruroides; species Centruroides sculpturatus. The sequence goes on along the minus strand of NW_019385652.1, from coordinate 44,671 downwards.
ACGTTTGCCATACTTTATGGGAAGCTTTACACAAAAATCATTATTTTGGAGCCATGTTCTTAAGCGATGTTAACTATAATCACTTGTTTAACTTTGCTCCTATTTTAAGTTACACGTAACTTATATTAACTGTCAGAAATCTCGACCCCCATATTAGAATAATTTGTTTTTTTTTATATCGTATTTTAATACAAGAACGACGAACCTTCTATAGTCCAAATTATTCGTCACCATCGCGCTTATTAACAATATGTTTCCTTGTTTGCAACTTCCTCCCGCTTTATAACAATCTGCATCATTATTAGCAACTTCTTCGCGCTTCTTAACAATATGATTCGTTGCTAGCAACTTCCTCGTGCTTCGTAACAGTTTGCTTTATTGTTAACAATTTTCTCGTGCTTCGTAATAATTTCCTTTTGTAACTAGCAACTTCCTTCGGTTATCTTTGAAGGCTCAATGGCCTTCAAAGTCAATAAGGACGTCTATTGAAATAATACGAAGACGTTCAGAGAATTTTCAAAGACGATTGAATTCCACGTTCTTCTTTTCTTGTTTGTTTATTTTTTATTTTATTTTTCGTTTTGTTAATGCCATTGGATAAAGAAGGATGAAGTATTCATAGATGGACAATAATCATTTTCTAACGATCTTTAAAGACTAAGAAGTAGGAAGATTGCAAACGGATCTTCCTCTTCGTCAAATCCCAACGTGAATTATAAGGAAATTGGTCATCTCCGTCAGACAATTTGCCATATTCTAAATTTCCTTCTAACTTACAATAAATATAAAGTAACGGCATATTACGTAACGGAAATTATTCAAATTTTTCAAATTTTTATCTCCCTTCCCTTCGTATATAACGAAATAATAACACTATTGTTACGTAGCTTAACAATACCGTTTGTAATCCTCGCATTTTACGTAACAATACTATTATATTTTCGATATTTCTGATTCGTGGAAAAGCTGAGACGCATTTTTAAATTTTAATTACGAAGTTTTTTTTTGAAATTTTTCCCGTAATTAAACTTTTTGAGGTTGCAACGTGGCGTCGTCGCCTGTAGCGCGTCGATTTACGCGACGCAAAATTGCTTTCCTTTTCAATATGGCGGAGAGACGATGCTACTTATAGTGTGTTTAATAGTTTTCGGAACGTGTTATATAAATTCTCGTATAAAACTATGTAAAAGACACACAAAATTAGCGTATTAGAGTATTAAAAAAAACTGATTATTGTATGCATAAGCGGAAGACGGTTGTTAACGTCATTTGGGTCGGTGTCATTTAGGCAACGTGCGTGACGCGGCGTAACGTGTGACGTGAAGGAAGTTAGAGTGGTTACAGACAAGAGAAAGGTGCACGGAAGGCGGGGTAATCCCAAAGTGTGGGTTTAACATCGATCAGAGTAGAGAGTGCCGCTCTTTCAGCCATTGGTCGGAAGGGAGATGTGGCCTACGGGCGTCTACAGAGTGGACGTAAGACGAAGACTACTCCATTCCCGTCAAGTAAGTGGGGACCGGAAGGGGTGTGGCCGGAAACGCGATAGATCGCTAGCGTAATAGGGAGAAGAGTCCGTCTATCGCGCTCCGAGACGAAAGGACAAAGGAAACCGCGCGAGACGTCAAATAAACGAGCCAATAAAAACCGATCTTACGTATTAATTAAAGCAAAGTTTCTATTGTTACGTGAAATATCAGCTGTGACGTTCACGAACAAGCAATTTAATTACTTTAATCAATTATAAATCTGGAAAAATGAATATTTGGCACATTCTCAACTTTCTCCTCCGATTCACGTTTTTTTTTTCTTCTGATTTAACTAAGTGCTAATGGAATTACCGAATTTTTATAAAGTTTTTCATGTTTTAAAAATTTTTCCAGTATTAAATTAATTAATTTAACTAAAAAAGAATCGCGGGACTATTTGCAACACGTTAAACTCGAAGATTTCCAAAGAAACTTGCTGGTTACGAGCGATTTCGTTCCGTAAAAAGTCGCCAAAATATTCAAATTTCGTCTTGTAATTGTTCTATTTGCTTTGTCTGTTTAATAAATGGTTCGTCTACAATTCGAATATAGAAAAAAATTGAAATTGACCTACATAAAATTGTTTATAAACGAGTTGTTAGTGAAATTGATCCGTCGCCATTTTAGTTTTTGGCACGCGAATCCAAGTCGTTACTCAAAATTTACGGCTTTTGAATTGAAGTAGGCAAGATCCTCGCTTTACAACTGATATAAATTTTATGTTATGATAGTTAATTACTTTATTTGCTATTTTAGGAACGAACCGAAATTTATGACACCCGAGTGATGAGAGTTACGAGGTTCGTTTTACGACGGTTCTCCGTAACTCGTATAAGCGGTCTGGGGGGATGTCTACTGAATATTGAAAAACATTATGTTACGTGTTGTACATTTGATTTGTAATATTATTGCTCATATCCATCGAGAAATCGATAAATATTATTATTTTGTGATGTATTCAAGGTTGCCACTGCCCATTGTATTCAATAGCGGATCCAGAAATCATTAATGGGGGTAAAAAAGGGAAACAAAAATGTTTACTATCCGATTGTACTCGGCTTTACTCGGGAAAAAACCTTCAGAACTTGGTGCAGTTGCATCTTGAGCATCCCTAAACCCGATCCCGATTGTATTGCATTAGTAATATTCGTGTTAAAGTATAATTCTTTTATTCGTAATGTGCCAATCAGTAGATAAACCGATGAGTTGGTCGCGGGTTCGCATCTGATCGGTGGCCTAGCGTTGAGTTTTCTGGGTTTTCTTGGCATTTGTAAGACCTAAACGGGCCAGTTTTCCATAGAAACCCCTCTCGAGATGACAGATCGCTCATGTACTGCTTTGCCTTATTCCATCATTCCACGGTTTGTAACGTGGAAAGGATGCTCTTTAATGTATTGAAATATTTACATTTGAAGATTTTATCATATCTAAAAATAAAGTTATTTATGAAATTCGAGATGAAAGCATCGATTCTTCCAAATTTTGATTCATTAAAATGGGGGGATAAAGACGTCAGAATTAACTTCCTCTTTCTGTTTTCTTCCACTTTTTAAAATTCAGAATGCGGTATAAATTATGTTTTTCTCTGGAGTTCAAATTAAAATAATCCTTAATACACAATAAGAGTTTTTTTAAAGAAGAATAAGGAACTTATACAGTAGTCGTACCAAATAGTTGATAGTATATTTTAGGATTCTGATAATTCACTTTTTAAAATTCCAACGAGCCCAAATAGCCCAAAATGTAGATTTTAAAAAATTTATACTTAATCTAAAAGACATTTTAAGTGAATATCACCTGAAAGAATTCTTTTAGCAATCAGGAAGCTGAGTAAACTAACAGAAACCATCCAAATTTAGTGAATTTTTCTTAGTTATATTGGCTTTTCGAGTAATTATAAGAATAAAATTTGCACTTATTTTTTTTTGCAAATTTTTTTTCTTACAATTACTCCGAAAGCCAATATAACTAAGAAAACCGAAAATTTATCGTTGAGTGGAATCGTGATTAGTCCTACTCAACGATAAACGCACGAGAGTACTTCACAAAAATCGATCGTAGATAAATGTACAGTCGAGAAGTTATCTCCAAATTATTTATAAGCATTCTGCAATGGACTTTAGACCACATTTCCATATTTCATACGGTTACACAGAATGAATTTGAAGGAAGAAATTTCGGAATAATTATACCCGATTCCTCTTTGCAACGTAAATTTAATTCACGTTGAATTGTCAATACTGTACAGTACATGTTTGAATAAACAAAATTTGAAGGGAAACCCTGATATTGATTAATTTAATACTATTAAATCAGGAAATTTGCATACAGAACCTACTTCTGTTAGTAAAGAGCAATAAATTAGCATATTGTTGTTGTCATTTACTCTATATCCACTAAGGCGACAGAACAAATGTTTTCTCGACTCGACGGGGCATTTTCAACACTAAAATGTTATTGTAGCAACCCACGTGACATTTAAAATCCCCAAATCTGACCTTTGAACTTTTTGATAGACTTGTTTATAAAGGATAAAGCTTTTGATCAATTAATATCTAAGTGTTTAATGGCCGAATTAGATCACAATTTTCTCTCCAAACTTTGTGTACTTTTTAAAATGATATTTATATAGTAATATAAATTAGATTAAACCATATACCTTAAAAAAATTAAAATTGTTTTTGTAGAAAGTAATTTTGGACAGATTAACAAAAAAATATTCACCAGTTCATAGTTGAATTAGTAAGAAAAAACATCATCGATTTATACTCAAAAATCTTTAAAACATATTAAATATCTGTTTAAAAATTGCTATAAATGTTTTAAAAATTAAAAATTAAATTAATTTTTAAGGTTTAAAATATTAATAATACTTTTTCCTTGAAAACTTTTATAAAAATTGGTTGCGGTTGTGTATTCGAGAATACCAACCTGTAGATCGCGAGCGATACCTCTGGATAATGTCACCAGTTAGTCAAGTGGAAGTTGTCAACTAAAACAAGTTGACAGACAAAGTTTTACTATTCTCACAAATTAATTAAACAGGATGTTGCAGTTACATATATTTAAATACATCTTAAATTACTTTTATAAATAAGGACACCATTCAGAGCGAGAGATTGGAGATAAAAGTTAAGCAATATTGATTTTTCCTTGCATCAACCCAAATTAAATCCCCTTCATCGTCTCGCCAAGCGATTAAAACCCAAATTTTGTTAGCAGATGATCGATTTTTCAATTGGCAAAACAAAAATTACAAATTACAAAAGGGGCGCTTCCACCAATTCAGCCATAAATATACAATTTTGTGCCCATTTTAAAGATATTTTTCATAAAATAATTCATTTTTTCGGTGGCTTAATGCTTTTCTACAATGCTTCGATGGAAGAATATCCTGTACATAAATCAATTTGGTGCATCCTAGTGTCAGGATTCACGAGTTACATGAGGATCCATCATGGCATTCTATTTTTAGTTATTGTGGGACACTAAAAACAAGATATTTAATTGAGAAATTAAAAGATTAACCCCTAAAATGTACAGGTTCACCTGTAAGAATCTTGCTTTAAATCAATTCGGTGTCCTCCCGTGCTAGGATCTATCAATTGTTTTATCATTAATTAAGGGGTATGTGCGAAAACTTTACCTATTCATTAAAATCACCTCTTAAGATATACAGGTGCTGTATATTATTAATAGCATGCGGGTCATTCGTAAAAATTATAGATCCCATGTCGGGTTGAGATGGCACATTGGGCCTCCTGGTATCACGTGTCTCTCCTTCTCCGCGGGCACCCACGTTTGAATATTTCCCAAAATATACCGGCTATTTTTATATTTTCGGGGTTGTTAAGTATAAGCAGTGTTTTTATATCAGATCTAGATATGACGTGTCAAACTTGACACATGACTTGACGAGAAAGATCCAACTTAACGCAGGTTGTTGCATATCTCCTTCCGGAAGTGGGACAGGAAGAAGGGCGAAGTTAACAAAAGTTTAGAAGGGAAAGTTTTTAGGACTTAACGACCCATCAGCTTCCATCTTTCCCCCTCGGGGGACGGTGCGCGCGTCGCGAGAGGGCGCGGGAGGCACCGGTGGGAGGTAGCGACGGCACCTGTTGCCAGCGGCATCGATCGGCGCGTGCCAGACCCAGGCCGGCGAGCGGAGCGAGGAGACGATGCGCTCCACCTCGTCTCTACTGGACCGGCTGGGGGAGGAATGCTATGAACTGCCTCCGGTGCGCGAGCGCGCTTGCCACAGCGCCCGCGTCGACCCCGTCGTTCATCGCTCCCCTCGCCCCCGTCGTCGCGAAAGTCAGGTGAGTTGCACTATTTACTTTCTCTTCCTGCAGACGCGTCCCCTCTCTCTCCGCTCCGAATTCCGTCTACGGTCCGTATCGGGAGCCGGAAAATCCGCTCCGCGTCACGTGACCGTCCGGGTCGAGGGGCGGTCGGAGGAGAGAGAAGATATCGATCGCGGATCCGTCGCCATCTTCATGTTGGGAGCGGGCGGAGGAGCCCTCGTCTGCCGCCGCAGACTCGATCCTAAGGTGAGCCTCCCTCTTTTTCCGTCTGGTTTTCCCACTTCCGCGCGCGGTGGTTCTTCCGCTCTTATCAAAACGCCAAGAGAGCGAGAAGAACGAGAAAAGTAGGAAGAAGACGGCTCCTTCCGATGCTTTGATAGAGATACTCCCGATTTTCCGGGTCTCGAAAGTCGAATGGTCTTCTACCAAATTAGTCTTCCTACGAGAAGATCGGTTCCGTTTTAAGTGTCTGTTCCGTCCCTCCTGTCGGATATCGGGAATAAGAAAGGAGAAAGAAGAGAACTTCATCGACATCTCGTTTTGCCTCCTCCGAATTATCGATTCGTTAAGCGTGGGGCGAAAATGGAAGGAGGAGAAGAGGAGCAGGGAAAATTCCCCGTTTAACCCGTCTCTTTTATTACAAACCCCGACGATACGTGGAAAATGCCGTTTACGCGTAAGATATTTTCATTCTAACACACACTTTAGGAACGTCTTTTGTGAGTCTCTGGAGAAACTCTCTAAATAAACGGATAAACTTGCGGGAATTATTGCGTAAATCATCTGTTTTGTAAGTGTCATGAGAATGGCGACGTAACCGAATTTTATGCGTAACTGTAATGCCTCCTCGCCCGTTATTTTACATTATTAAATATGATAAAGGCCATTTTACTCACTTGATCTCATCACTTATATAGGAGGATCTAAAGATGTCCCTTACCTTACCTGAAAGCATGAAAAGATGCGCCTCATCTCACCTGAAAGTATCTAAAAATTCCCTCATCTTATCTGAAAATATTTAAAGATGCTCCTATATAAAGTGCAATTTGAAGAATACAATTAATACACTCGCCAACTTACCCCTCTCCCGAATAGCCGCATTTTTAACGAATTTCCAATAAAAATTACTGGGAAAAACATTTAAAAATACGAGATTTTTTTCCATACAATTACAGATTTACAAACCGTTAACTGTAATAAGTAAGGGAATAATTAATTATCCTCCTGTTACGCGTGCTAACAGACACGACACCGGATTTAACAGGAAGAAAACAAACAGCGAAAGCGTAATATATACGAAAACGCATTGTTAACCGGAAGGCAATCATCTCCACATCTCATCCATCATCATAATTGCGCGAGAATTGCAAAAGGGATGTTGCGCTTAAGAAGGGGGGGAGAGAATTCTGGAATCGGTCCAGAAATACGGAAGTAGATTCGTCGGTTTTCTTTCGGAATTGATGTCGAGTTTGATTTATCTTCGAAATTATACGAAGGAATATTACGAGAAACGATAGGGATGTAGATAGAGTTTTAAGATGTAGACCGGCTGACGATCGATTTTACTCGAAACAGTAAAAAGTACTTATACGATTAAAATCACTTAATTTAAGTGTAAAAAGTGAAATTTAATTATAAAACCCATTATAACTAGTGATGCCGCGCTCTTATTTCTTACAAGTGCCGTTAATAGTTTCCTACCTTTCTTTAAAACTATTGGCAATATTTCACCACCGTCCTTTCAATCTACAGCTGTTAGTAGTGTTACCTTCGTCCCTTTCAACTAGTAGAAATTGGGCTTTAGCTTCTGTTCACTTGTGGGCTTTAGCTTCTGTTTAATTGTGGGCTTTAGCTTCTGTTTAATTGTGGGCTTTAGCTTCTGTTNCGAATTATTCAATTTCTCCTGATTTTTTATAACTATTTTGTGATTAAGTTTCGTATCCATTCCTCATTCACAATGGCTGATTTGGTTGTTTCGTTGAAGATCAGGCAATGAGCAGTATTGAAATGATTCCATAAAAATGCCATGCGTAAAGAACACAAAGCATGCTTCTTCCCGTCGCTAGCACGAAAAATACGATTAAAACTAATAAAGGCCACAGGTAACGTTAATCGATAATCAAGAATTTGCGAATGTTATTACTCCTAGAAATATTTACAAATAATCACCGTAAAAGTAAATATTGTAACTCTACTATTAAGCTATAAAACATATGCATATATTAAACATATGTGAAGATATTAATCAGTTGTTAAAGTAACAGATGTTACGTGTAACTGTAAAGGTACACAGGTCTTGTAGCTCTCCGTCAGTCACTATGTTAATAAATAAAAACAAAACTCGGTATCGAAGGGGAGAAAAATCTTCGATCGATGTTTGAATGCCTGCAAATTTTGCACTCGCCGTCATAAAGGGGAGGAAAACCGTTACGTCACGGGACAGCTACTGTTACGCTGATATTTAATCCTAAAAACACGAAAACGTTAACATTTCTTCGTCGTGGGAATCGACCTCATTGCGGATCGGACCCTGGCAAGCAAAACTCGAGGAACCTTGAAAAACGTTTTGAATTTTGGTTTTAGTGTAACAAATCAAACTTTTTGAAGTTTTGTGACGATTAATTAAAGGTGTAACTTTCGTGTCTGTGTGGTTAAATCGGTAAGGAAGTTTGCGTGTGGCAAAAGGAGTTTGTTATTCGGTTGCTACTTTCGACACGCGAAATGGCATAGAACCACATAAAAATGCCTGTTATTTATGCTGAGTAGAAAGTTACGCCATAATTATTTTTCCTTTCAAGCCTCATAGGAAATTTTTGCTGCAAATTACGAAGGAATGTTTCTTTTCTTCGGTGTGTCAACTCGCGAAAGGGTTCGATTGCTTTATTCTGGGCACGGCAGATGTTTCTGGGAGACAGAAATGACGTAGATCGTCCTTCAAACTTATCTCGCGACTTGGAGTCACTTACGATCGATTCACTTATTTGTTTCCGAAATTATTTTCTGGAAATTTCGCATTTGAAACTATAGATTTTTATAGGTTTATGAGTTAGAGAAAGAATAGTTTTGGTATTAAAGATGTATTGCTAGAGTAATTCCCTAGTAACTATGGCAAATAACAAAATAAAAACGACAGAATTTGTTTTAATGGATAGCTTTGAGCTAATCCTGCTACTAACAGTAATATTTTTAAAATTTACTAACAAAATAACGATCAAATAACAAGGCCTTTTCCACTCTCTCTTTCTGCCCTGTGGGTACTAAGATGGTCCTTTCCAAACAATATCATAATGGATTTAGACAAGCCCGCAATTCTGAGCTGAGGGATCCTCCAGAGCGGTAGAATGTTACCTTAATTAATTAACCCCCTCAGAAACTTCAAGAATACGTCAGGGATTACGTTATGGGGTTCTACATGGAGCAAAGCAGGAAAAACACAATTTTGGCGCCTAGAATATCTAGGATTGAAATCGGCAGCCAGTTCATTGCAATGATCCCCATGTAAAATGGCCCGAAGAAAACTCATTTTATAAACTAGAACCGACTACCAGTGTATTCTCCATTCGGCCACCAGTGACCGAATGGATAATACACTGGCTAGTTAATATTAAAGTAGGCTAATTAATATTAAAATACATTAGCGCCATTCACCAAATCAATTAATCAATAGATGTTAACAATTTCGTTTGACGAAGTAGCTCATTTAAGTCTCCAACGCGCTTTCTTAGAGACTCGAAAGTGTTTTTGACAGGACTATGTGTTGGAGGACTATACGAAATTGTCCCTTATTAAATGTTGTACACGTAAAGAAGATCCGGAAACTCCGCATGGCCAGTTCGTTGATGAGGCTCGGACATAAAGATAAACAGAGAGAGTAACTACAGTGCTTTTAGGGTTCTCGAATATATCGAAATTCTGCAGGAAGTCCGTCAATTCTGTCAAACGTCATCGCGTGAGAGACGTTAGAAACTAATTAAATTGTTTAGTTTTATTATATAATTACTCACGCTACGTAAACGAATGTCGAATATATTATTAAAATTTTCGAACAACGTTTGACGCCGATCGAATGTTTCGATTGTGTGTTTGTTTTTTTTTTTTTTTGGTCGTTTTTGAACACCATATAGTTCAGACACACAACACAAGGCAATCTTCATTTTAATTTTATTCAATTTGTCTGTTCGAAATCAGCTTAACTAATGCGAATTTCTCATCCTTTTATGTATAATCTATGGGGAAAGTACAATTTCAGCATTTAATTTCTCATCCCATCTCACGAATTATTCAATTTCTCCTGATTTTTTATAACTATTTTGTGATTAAGTTTCGTATCCATTCCTCATTCACAATGGCTGATTTGGTTGTTTCGTTGAAGATCAGGCAATGAGCAGTATTGAAATGATTCCATAAAAATGCCATGCGTAAAGAACACAAAGCATGGTTCTTCCCGTCGCTAGCACGAAAAATACGATTAAAACTAATAAAGGCCACAGGTAACGTTAATCGATAATCAAGAATTTGCGAATGTTATTACTCCTAGAAATATTTACAAATAATCACCGTAAAAGTAAATATTGTAACTCTACTATTAAGCTATAAAACATATGCATATATTAAACATATGTGAAGATATTAATCAGTTGTTAAAGTAACAGATGTTACGTGTAACTGTAAAGGTACACAGGTCTTGTAGCTCTACCGTCCGTCACTATGTTAATAAATAAAAACAAAACTCGGTATCGAAGGGGAGAAAAATCTTCGATCGATGTTTGAATGCCTGCAAATTTTGCACTCGCCGTCATAAAGGGGAGGAAAACCGTTACGTCACGGGACAGCTACTGTTACGCTGATATTTAATCCTAAAAACACGAAAACGTTAACATTTCTTCGTCGTGGGAATCGACCTCATTGCGGATCGGACCCTGGCAAGCAAAACTCGAGGAACCTTGAAAAACGTTTTGAATTTTGGTTTTAGTGTAACAAATCAAACTTTTTGAAGTTTTGTGACGATTAATTAAAGGTGTAACTTTCGTGTCTGTGTGGTTAAATCGGTAAGGAAGTTTGCGTGTGGCAAAAGGAGTTTGTTATTCGGTTGCTACTTTCGACACGCGAAATGGCATAGAACCACATAAAAATGCCGCGATTTCGGACATTTCTACGATTAAAAATGCCTGTTATTTATGCTGAGTAGAAAGTTACGCCATAATTATTTTTCCTTTCAAGCCTCATAGGAAATTTTTGCTGCAAATTACGAAGGAATGTTTCTTTTCTTCGGTGTGTCAACTCGCGAAAGGGTTCGATTGCTTTATTCTGGGCACGGCAGATGTTTCTGGGAGACAGAAATGACGTAGATCGTCCTTCAAACTTATCTCGCGACTTGGAGTCACTTACGATCGATTCACTTATTTGTTTCCGAAATTATTTTCTGGAAATTTCGCATTTGAAACTATAGATTTTTATAGGTTTATGAGTTAGAGAAAGAATAGTTTTGGTATTAAAGATGTATTGCTAGAGTAATTCCCTAGTAACTATGGCAAATAACAAAATAAAAACGACAGAATTTGTTTTAATGGATAGCTTTGAGCTAATCCTGCTACTAACAGTAATATTTTTAAAATTTACTAACAAAATAACGATCAAATAACAAGGCCTTTTCCACTCTCTCTTTCTGCCCTGTGGGTACTAAGATGGTCCTTTCCAAACAATATCATAATGGATTTAGACAAGCCCGCAATTCTGAGCTGAGGGATCCTCCAGAGCGGTAGAATGTTACCTTAATTAATTAACCCCCTCAGAAACTTCAAGAATACGTCAGGGATTACGTTATGGGGTTCTACATGGAGCAAAGCAGGAAAAACACAATTTTGGCGCCTAGAATATCTAGGATTGAAATCGGCAGCCAGTTCATTGCAATGATCCCCATGTAAAATGGCCCGAAGAAAACTCATTTTATAAACTAGAACCGACTACCAGTGTATTCTCCATTCGGCCACCAGTGACCGAATGGATAATACACTGGCTAGTTAATATTAAAGTAGGCTAATTAATATTAAAATACATTAGCGCCATTCACCAAATCAATTAATCAATAGATGTTAACAATTTCGTTTGACGAAGTAGCTCATTTAAGTCTCCAACGCGCTTTCTTAGAGACTCGAAAGTGTTTTTGACAGGACTATGTGTTGTTTATAAAATCGTACTGCCGGTTTATGTTACCAGCTTAGAGGTATGAAGGAGTACATGTTGGACAAGTTGATATTTGGCACAGAGTATAAGGTGCCCAAATCATTTACGCATAAAAAAATCCAGACTCGTAGGTAGTCGGGGACCGAGAACCGAGTCAAAATAAAATACAAAATGGCGACCCTCTTCTACAAACAGGCAAAACAGGCACCTCACCCAGTGGCGTAGCGTGAGTGTCAGCCGCGCGGGGCGGAGGAAAATTTCGCCGCCCCCTTATTTAGGTATCTCAATTTAAAAAACTAAAATTCAGTTTCGTCACAGAATAAGTAATGAAAAATTCCGTGCTCATTTCAATCGGTCCGAATCGTAGGTGCGACAAAAATATGAAATGAAATAGTTCAAATTTTTACAACATAAATATTATTATTTATTGTGAAATTTTGCCGCCCCCTAAAAGTGCCGCCCCTGCCGCCCCCACTACGCTACGCCACTGACCTCACCTCACCGAAGTCAGGTGGGGGAGAGTACCACCCACAGTCATTCTAAGAAGTGAACTCTAAACTTAGGCCTGAACACATAGTTTCTTCTATGTTAAATAAAATTTGTAATCTAATTTTGTAAATTTGAGAGTGCTTCAAGTAGGTTTTTTAGCATTATCTAGTACTGTATAATAAAATCGTGGGACCGATAAAAATTTGACGTTATATTAGGGTTGTCGTTACATCCGATGACGTTATAATCGGGTTAAACTGTATATTGTTTGTGCAAAATAAAAAAAAAATTCGGACGATACAATAACCACGATTATTTTTTTCCAAAAACGGGAAATTTTCGTTAGGCATGGACAAAAATTCAACCCGGGCCGACACGCAACGGAGAGAAATTTCGAAATTGGATAGATTAATTTCATCGAAAATGCATCGTGGACGACCTCGTGGTCGGCGAAGTTTGAACGATCGCGCCCAAAAGCAGCGATACCAAAGAAGATTGGAGAATGAGAGAGAAACCCGTCGAAGTGATTCCGCTTAGTAGTGAGTCTCCGAGATATCTTGTCCCAAATACGGTTTTCCCGTTTTACTTGTTTTTTTTTTCACTCTTTCCGTCTTGTGGACACTAAGAGGACCTCTTTTTACATGCCCATTATAAATTCGGCCAGGCCACAAGGGCGGTCGGGTGGTGAGGAACGGGGTCGGACATATCCGAACGGACTACCCTCCGAAAAAAATTCCTGGGGATTTTTCGACCTGTTCGAATACGATCCCGGGTCCCTCAGAGCGGGAGGCTGCCACCTTGATCGCTCGGCCATCCGGTCGTCTACACGAAAGTGGTAAAAGATGAGGTTATGGTAGGAAGAGTTATGTATAAGACAATGTAAAACCGTAATTAGCTGTTGTTGTTAAGTTATGGCAACGCAACACTTTGGCGATCTGCCTAGGGAGATGCCTTCCGTGAGGTCTTTTTAAGGAAAACTGGCCCCTATTTAGGTGTTACAAACGTGGATAAAACCCGGAAAACTCCACGTGGCCAGCCGTCCGAACGAGGCGCGAACCCACAACCGAACTCCCAGTGTTCACGGTACGAAGACCACTTGGCACTGGTGGGCCCCCGTAATTAGCAGTTTCTATAAGTTCTCTTGAATCCGTATAGAGTGTAGATTCTCTTGATTTTAATTTACAATCACAGTGTGAAGTATTTGCTTTCCAAATTTAAATATCCTGAATGCAAAAAAAAAAAATCAAAAAAGAAAACAAAAACGGAGGAAAATTTTCTATAATTATGTGTATGTTTTTGGGTCTATTCCGTTTAATATCTCAAGTTGGGGTAAAGATTAATAAACGAAATTTGGCACGGTAAATTGTATATAAGAGACATCTTTGCTGTGAAATTTTGAAAATCGGAACTCGAGGGGGTGAGGAGATACAGAGGGTTATGTGTCGTAACTTGAGTGGGGTTGGACTTTACGAAAATTTTACTCGTTATTGACATTTACAAAATTTTTAAAAAACTCGTCTCTATCCTCAAAATTAAGTCTTCTTTTTTACCTATTCGTAATAATAATAATATAAATATTTTTTAATAATATCTCGTAACAGATAGCTCCACACTGACTTTTAACTTTGAGCTGATGTCTTAGTGTTTTTTAAACTTAAATATATTTTTTAAAATCACAATTCGGCAAAATTACTTCTTTTAAGCTTTTGTTATTATTTAAATTTTATATTCTAGTATAATTGAAAGTTATGGGACTTCATAATGGTTCCATTAACCACCTGTTCGAGTGTCAGGAAAGTCGAACAAGAGAGCCCTTGACAATTTTCAATACAGAAAGCTTTCAAGAATACAATTTTACTAGAAAAATTAGAATCTTTTCGCCATAAAATTGATTTCTATACAATTGTAAAACATAAATTTAAGAAGGAAGACAGTGTTTCTGATGGGATACGCATAATTAATTCTTTTAGAACAAATTTAGAAAATTGTCTGCACTTGGCTACACTCATCAAGCACTTGTACCTACAGAAAAATTCCTTGTTAATACTTTTTTATTTAAAAAAGGATCATTAGAAACCGGTATTAAATTACAGAACAAATTTCGAAGGAAACAAATTGGATGAAAAAAGTATTTATAGAAACTGACTCGAAACAAAGATCGATTATATACGAAGTTAGAGATTGCCTTCAGCGTAAAATGTAGAAACAAGATAAAGTTTCTTGTGTTTTTTCTCCCTGTAAAAAATAAGATTGAATCGCACCAAGAATTGTCTTAAAGGAAAGAAAAATAAACATTTCTATTTTTCTGTTTTATTTATACGGGTTACCTTTGTCAAAGTTTATTCGATTTCGTTGAATAAATATGTTATATTTATTACGTTATTTCCGAGATAACGTCTTTATTTTTGATACTTTTTTAATTCTTTTTGCCTTCTGGGCACTAAGAGGGTCTTCTTTTCAATACCCATAATGTGTAGCAGCTGGGCATGATGTATCGGAGACAATCACCCTACTAGAAAAACTCCCGGAGTTTTTTCGATCGCTCGGATGCGATCCCTGGTTCTCTCAGATGGGTAGGATGATGCCTACGTAACGTGTGCAGAAATGTAAGTAACCGTTACGCACTAAAATGTACAAGAGGTTTGATAGGGTATGCAACGCAACATACAAGCGATTTGCCAAGGGGAGATGCCTTTCGGGAAGTTTTTTTTAATGGGAAACTGATCTCTATTTACGTGTTAGATACGCGATGTAAACCCGGAAAGTTTCATGTGGACGTTGGTCAAGCTCGAACCCACGACCACTGAACAGTGGTCGTGGGTTATGTATACGGCCACTGGTGGGTTATGTATGGTTTTATGTATACGGCCAATACATATGTATGGTTTTATGTATACGGCCACTGGTGGGCGAATCTTGTGGATTTTTGCCCGTATGCCAAGGACAGTAATCACTTTTTCTAACTACACGAAAGTTTTTGTTGTCGAGGACTTTGATAATGTCGAATTCTAAATCATAAAACTATGTTTTGTATAACAATTGTCGAAACAGATGATGTTTACACTGCATTTTGTATTTCTTCCTTTTATATACTGCATTATGTTTATTTCACCACTTCCGGATAGCCAAGCAGTTAACCGCCGCTCTGGAAACCTTGGTTCGAATCCATATAGGTAAAAAAAAACTCCAAGAATTTTTCGGTATGGTCAGTCTTTCATTCCTCGATCGACCCATTGTAGATCTGACGAAGCCATAATCGGTTTGTTAAAAGAAGGCTCTTTTAGTGTCCACAGGGAAGAAAAGTTTTTAAAAATTCCTAGTATACAGGCCTACGTCGTTCGACTAATGAAGTTTTTGTTTGCGACAAGGAATGTCTATTCATTTACGTAAGATTTTTCTCTTCACTTACAGTAATATTCTCTGAGTATACGCTACGGCTACAAGTAGGCTATTGTATAACCGACTATAAGAATTACTAGAGATATTATTCCTCGATGTAACAGTGTTTTTTTTTTTCTTTTTTCATTTTTGGCAGTTGTCTCAAGACGGCAAGACGTTCTTCCTGAAGCTTCATGCCTCATGGGACGTGTTGACCAAGTATGCAGAGTTCCTGAATATGAAGATGCCCATAAAGGTAACACCCGTTGTTCGTTTATATCGGGATCGCGACGCTTAGGAGAAAGCAATGTTTCGTCTGTGCTTTTTTCCCCCCTCACGCTGCCCGGATATTCAGAAACAGGAGCAGACCAAGAAATTTAACGTCAGGCGTACAACCTTAAATAGCACCTCCATCGCCTTCTCACGTCAGGCTCACGCGTTTGGAAAAACTGAGGTACTTTTCTTCTTTCTACTTTTCCTATTTCTCCTCCTCTTCCTTCTCCTCCTCTTCCTAAATCTGCTTTCTAAATTACTTTCGCTTAACTTTTATCTTTAAATACTGACTTAAAAGAAAGATCCGGTCGCTTAAATTAGTGTTTGAAACTAACTTTAAACCCAGGCATTTAATGGTAAATGTAATGGTAACTTTAAAATGCTTTACATAAATGAATATTAAACGATGCTAAATGATTAAGTAAACGAAAAGAAACGTGTAAACGAGGTTCGCGGATGTAACCATAATTTAGTGAAAAATAAATATTTTACGGAATTTTTCAGTCGGAAAATCAAGAAGAAGGCATCCCCCTAGCATGGGTAGGTGTTTGCATTTAGTCAATTCACCACTCGCACCGCACTCGTGTCACTTACAAGTCATCTACACTCGCCTGTAATCTTTTGGGAGTCCGAGAAATCAAACGGAAATTTACAGTATATAGTATCTGAAGAGGATCTGAGAAGTATATGAATTTCACAAACAATGGACCTAAACATCTTGATAACACTGTATTTCCGTGCGTATAACTTTTATGTGAAAGACAATTTGAAAGGGGTGAGGGCTATGTAATGAATGGGTTATATGCCAATTTCTAATTGCAATTACAAACTCACAACTGTGGAGCAATGACTTCGCGGATTATACGTACGAAAATACGATACTTCTTATAAAAACAGAAATTATTTCAATATGGGAAGAAGGTTTAGATATTTTTAGTTCTAATTAGAGTGTCTGGTTGTTAACCTTACTCACGCCAGTACAAATTAATAATGGGCATTAGACGGCCGGATGGCCGAGCAATTAATGAGCAGCTTACCGTTTTGAGGACCCGGGGATTGAATCTGGACGGGTTGAAAAATCCCGAGAATTTTTCGGGGATAGTCCGTCCGGACGTGTCGGGTACTGCTCCTCAACATCCGGTAGCTTCATTGTGGTTCTTGTCCAACCCAAATTGGGCTTGCTAAGAAGATTCTCTTAGTACTCGCAGGGCGGGGAGAGTTTTAAAAATGGGCTTTCATACTTACAAACAACTCGTACTGGACAAATTGAACTAATTGTAAGTTGTTTACTTGTGTAATATTGCCAAGTAGACTGGTGGTTGATGTTGTGTGCCTAAATGCAAAATTGGCGTACAAACTTTAACCAATTAACTAATCTGAGAGAGTGCTAAATGCAAAATTTCCGCTTTTTTCTAGATTTTAAATTTCTTTTGCATTGTACTTATGCTTTTAAAATTTGCATAAGTCCACATTAATTATGCCGAAGATCACTTTTCTTTTTCAAAAAATAACATCTAATTTATTAAATATTTACTAAACCGATTAAAATTGTACATATTGACATTAAAATCACTCAAATTTTGAATACAAGAAGTATAATTGTTAGTTATATTTAAACACAGCTCCTCATAAAGTAAATAGATAAATGCATTCGTTAATAGAAAAGTTAAAAGCGTGACAAACCAAAAAATAATTTTCTATTCCGCTAAAGCTTCATGTCAATTAATTGATTTTATGCAATAATGCAGATTAAGCATTCTCACTTATAACCAAAATCAATTATTACCAAGCAAAGCGAAATACCTTAATATGGAGGAATAATCTTGGTAATCAATAATGCTGAGTACAGTGTAATTACTGGATACAATCGTTTGTCAAAATTATTTTTTAGCATTCTAAACTAAAACCGACCTTCATAAGTGGTTAAGAATTTGGCATAATTTACTGCACAAAGATTGAGTTATAATAGAAATCGCATATACTTGGTCTGGACGTTACTGTCAATCGCTTATCCATGTTGACGAATCATGCAACGGGTTTGACGTATCAAAAAGAGGTAAAATTGTAGTTTACTATGCTGTAGGGCTTTGAGCCAAAATTCATATCAGGTTAAATGAATGCGTAATCCATAGTAATTAATGATGGTGCAGAAGTCTACAATAATAGAATCCGTAAGGTCTATACTCTATTTTTGGGTTTGACCAAATGCCAGATAGATAAAACTAGAATGTATATACTATTTTTATCCATTATCTTGAAGATGGATTCTGTGATAAAAGAAACTAAATAGAACTCTCATAAACATCGCTCGGAATTCTTATTATGATAGGCCTATAGTTTCCATTTCTCATTAAGTACAGTACTTACCACATTAAGGATCAGACCCGTTTGCGAGGGCATTAAGTAAGGCTGTAGGGATGGCTATTGTGAAGTCTGCGGTTTTGGGGACCCGGGCGGTCGAAAAACCCAAGAAATGTTCATCTATCTATGAAAAATTGCTAGGTCCTGCGGGTCTTGAAAAAATATGTCGGCAATCCCTTGCTATCTAGTCGCGCCCATTGTAGGCCTGACTGACCAACGGGTACTCACGATGGGTATGAAGCAGGTTATGCTAGTACCAAGCGAAAAGAGTTTTAAAAAAGTCACTCTATGCAGAAATCACGCATTACATTATCAACTAACATAAAGCTGGACTTGCGTGCAAGCTAAAAAACTACAGCTTAGGACTTTAAGACTTACGAAGATCCTTGTTCTATTCTAAAAGACAATTTACATTTATTGCTTATTATTATTTGGTAGAAAAAGAAAAGATCCGTGATATGCTGTAATGCAGGGCCAAAAGTCTAAATTCCGCTCTGGACTAACATATACTGAAAGTAGTTTTATTATTTAGCAAAAAAGAAGATTTATTAAAAATTTGCTAAATTTTAATCAAACCACGTGAACTATAAACAATTTTATTACAAATGTTTAAAGCTGTAATTCAAACAAATTGACGTTTTAGAGTAACATATCCGTTGTTAAATAATAGGTCAAGGCATCTAGATATAAACGCATCCTTGTATTTAAAATAAACCAAACTCAATTATACAGTCAAATTCGTGTTATAAATCACCCAGATTACGATAAAGTAGATCGATTATATATTCAAGAAGTTTCTTTTTAAAGTTTTTCCAAAGACGAAGGTTCCACCTGTCGAAAAGAATCGATAATAAACGACAGTCAAATCCTCTTTTCCATCGAACCAAAAGTTACAAAGGGTTAAACCGCTACATTTAGCATCGAAGCCGCAACTGCTGTGACGTCAACTCATTTCTCACTCTCGAAAAGCTGCCTCGAACAGTTTAGTAAAGATAAATGCTTCATAAAATTGGAATTAAACGTTTTCGACGTCTGTTAACAGATGCGGAGTAATTGCTCTTCGAAAGCTATTTACGACGTCTTTCAGCTACTTTCCCTCGTTTATCATTAGAAAATATGTTTTATTTCCTTCAAAACTTTTCATATTGCTCTGTTATTTTAACATTTTTGCCCAAATTGATTAAAAAATCTTATGAACTTCTTAGTATTAAGACATTTTTCAGATTGGCCGAACGTTTAATCATCAGAGAAGCATTCAGGAAATTTTCTATAATCTATTTGATGTACCTTCTTTGTTGTTCATTTTGTGTAAATCAACGACAAAATCTCATCCTCCTTGCCGGTCCTACTCCTTCGTGTAAATAAATCACGAAAAACTCAGATCATCCTTGCTAGACGCACTCCTTTACATGATTGATTCGGAATCGTCATTTAAAAGTTAGATGAAATTGGATAACTCGGACTCCCAAAATGGCAACTTTGGCCGAAATTCGTATATCGGATACGCCAATATGCAAATTAATTCTCTGGTTTTATCGGTCGGTTGTTTACAGCAACGAAAAATTATTTCTGAAAAGAATTCGGAAATTTTCAATAAAAACAAAATACAGTAGAGCGTCGATTATCCGAAAGTCAATCATCCGAAACATCAATCATCCGAAAGAATTCNTATTCAATTGTGGGCTTTAGCTTCTGTTTAATTGTGGGCTTTAGCTTCTGTTCAATTGTAGGCTATGAAACTAAAGCTCACAATTGGGCTTCCGTTCAATTGTAGGTTATTCTGCTTAAATTGTGGGCTTTGTTGGGCTTTAATTTTAACGATATTCATCAATAGCAATTTAGATTTAGATATAGAATATTTCAACGGAAGATATTATTTATATGTCAAAGCAATAAATTTAGATAACCTCTATGGCATAGCAACAGTATTTACGGTTTCACCAGGCTCTCGATATAGTCGATTTGTTTATCATTAAAGTAAAACTATTCGAACTTTGATTTTCCTAGTAATAATTCGACATGGCTGATCAGCTTGTATATAAAATCAAAATTGATAATATAGTATAGAAATATATGACATTTTCTATTTTTCTTCCTTGTCTAAAGCTATTATAGATGTTTAGTAGATCTGCTATTGTTTAATTTGCAGCAAATAATTCGTTCGTAGTTTTTCCTAAAGATTCCTTGAAATTATTCAAGGATAAAATGCTGTAAACAAATGTAGATCGGTGATTAAACGTTTTATATATTTAGATTTAATAAACTCGAGATTAACACGAATAAATCTAAATATACAATCATTGTATGGGGCTCTGCTTCAATGATGGTTATTCACACACTTCACATATCCATTACTTTCCTCCCTTTTAACTGGCAGCAGGGCCTTTTTACCTTGTTTCGTCCCTTGTAACTGGCATCAGCAGTTCTTATCTTCATTTTTTCAAACTAGTAAAGACCAAAAATAGGTATAAGACGAGACTACTTTTCTTAACTGCATGCATACCTGACGAGAATAATTTGCAAGCTTAATCGATGGCGAAAAATGTCACCAAGTTACGACTTTGAATTTTGATGGACGGATTTATTTATGCAATCGTCTCGTACATCGAATGCAATCTATTTAAATATGGCAGAATGCATTATTTTCGTATAGTCTTTCGTTAAGTTTCACTTTTAACGTGATCTCGATGTGACGTGAATTTCGATGTCTCTCACTTAATTGATGAGACTACTCCTTTTCTCCTTTACTCTTCTCTCGGTTTCTCGTTCGTAACGACGTATTTTGTGAGACTTTCAACCGATTTTCCATTGTTATTCGTTACTCTAACTTCATATTTGATTGTAATACCCAATCCTTATCCGTATACAATGGAAGAATTTAAAATCAAATCGATGGTAAAGGGAGGCGTTTGCTCTATAAAATGCAGGGCATCTATAGAGCAGGTGATTGGGTCTATATGAATTACACACGGCTGTGTGAATCACACTAAGATGTGGATTTGTGTTTCAGGATGAAGACAGAGAGGCGAATCTACGGAGCGGATTATCTTCCAGATCTAGGACCCGCGAAACCCTATATTTTACTGATGGAAAGAGAAGAATCGACTTCGTTCTCGCGTACGAGGAAGGAGACTATCGAAAACAGGAGAGGAGGAAAATGTTTGAGAATCAATTGCTGCGAGAGGGACTACAAATGGAGATCGAGAACAAAACGGTGAGATGCTTTCTTATTTTTCTCTTTATCTATATTACAAGCAGAGATGCCCACAGCCCGTGTTTTAAGTAAGTAAAGCCCCTATATAATGTTTTTACTTCATTTGCTTCCTTTACTATAGTAATTTGCTCTAGGGTCCCAATATCCGTTTCGTTGCACTTTAAACGGCTTTGGTTAGCAATCGAACCCCATATCTAGGAAGTTTTTCCGGGAGGACTATACGAAATTGTCCCTTATTAAATGTTGTACACGTAAAGAAGATCCGGAAACTCCGCATGGCCAGTTCGTTGATGAGGCTCGGACATAAAGATAAACAGAGAGAGTAACTACAGTGCTTTTAGGGTTCTCGAATATATCGAAATTCTGCAGGAAGTCCGTCAATTCTGTCAAACGTCATCGCGTGAGAGACGTTAGAAACTAATTAAATTGTTTAGTTTTATTATATAATTACTCACGCTACGTAAACGAATGTCGAATATATTATTAAAATTTTCGAACAACGTTTGACGCCGATCGAATGTTTCGATTGTGTGTTTGTTTTTTTTTTTTTTGGTCGTTTTTGAACACCATATAGTTCAGACACACAACACAAGGCAATCTTCATTTTAATTTTATTCAATTTGTCTGTTCGAAATCAGCTTAACTAATGCGAATTTCTCATCCTTTTATGTATAATCTATGGGGAAAGTACAATTTCAGCATTTAATTTCTCATCCCATCTCACGAATTATTCAATTTCTCCTGATTTTTTATAACTATTTTGTGATTAAGTTTCGTATCCATTCCTCATTCACAATGGCTGATTTGGTTGTTTCGTTGAAGATCAGGCAATGAGCAGTATTGAAATGATTCCATAAAAATGCCATGCGTAAAGAACACAAAGCATGCTTCTTCACGTCGCTAGCACGAAAAATACGATTAAAACTAATAAAGGCCACAGGTAACGTTAATCGATAATCAAGAATTTGCGAATGTTATTACTCCTAGAAATATTTACAAATAATCACCGTAAAAGTAAATATTGTAACTCTACTATTAAGCTATAAAACATATGCATATATTAAACATATGTGAAGATATTAATCAGTTGTTAAAGTAACAGATGTTACGTGTAACTGTAAAGGTACACAGGTCTTGTAGCTCTACCGTCCGTCACTATGTTAATAAATAAAAACAAAACTCGGTATCGAAGGGGAGAAAAATCTTCGATCGATGTTTGAATGCCTGCAAATTTTGCACTCGCCGTCATAAAGGGGAGGAAAACCGTTACGTCACGGGACAGCTACTGTTACGCTGATATTTAATCCTAAAAACATGAAAACGTTAACATTTCTTCGTCGTGGGAATCGACCTCATTGCGGATCGGACCCTGGCAAGCAAAACTCGAGGAACCTTGAAAAACGTTTTGAATTTTGGTTTTAGTGTAACAAATCAAACTTTTTGAAGTTTTGTGACGATTAATTAAAGGTGTAACTTTCGTGTCTGTGTGGTTAAATCGGTAAGGAAGTTTGCGTGTGGCAAAAGGAGTTTGTTATTCGGTTGCTACTTTCGACACGCGAAATGGCATAGAACCACATAAAAATGCCTGTTATTTATGCTGAGTAGAAAGTTACGCCATAATTATTTTTCCTTTCAAGCCTCATAGGAAATTTTTGCTGCAAATTACGAAGGAATGTTTCTTTTCTTCGGTGTGTCAACTCGCGAAAGGGTTCGATTGCTTTATTCTGGGCACGGCAGATGTTTCTGGGAGACAGAAATGACGTAGATCGTCCTTCAAACTTATCTCGCGACTTGGAGTCACTTACGATCGATTCACTTATTTGTTTCCGAAATTATTTTCTGGAAATTTCGCATTTGAAACTATAGATTTTTATAGGTTTATGAGTTAGAGAAAGAATAGTTTTGGTATTAAAGATGTATTGCTAGAGTAATTCCCTAGTAACTATGGCAAATAACAAAATAAAAACGACAGAATTTGTTTTAATGGATAGCTTTGAGCTAATCCTGCTACTAACAGTAATATTTTTAAAATTTACTAACAAAATAACGATCAAATAACAAGGCCTTTTCCACTCTCTCTTTCTGCCCTGTGGGTACTAAGATGGTCCTTTCCAAACAATATCATAATGGATTTAGACAAGCCCGCAATTCTGAGCTGAGGGATCCTCCAGAGCGGTAGAATGTTACCTTAATTAATTAACCCCCTCAGAAACTTCAAGAATACGTCAGGGATTACGTTATGGGGTTCTACATGGAGCAAAGCAGGAAAAACACAATTTTGGCGCCTAGAATATCTAGGATTGAAATCGGCAGCCAGTTCATTGCAATGATCCCCATGTAAAATGGCCCGAAGAAAACTCATTTTATAAACTAGAACCGACTACCAGTGTATTCTCCATTCGGCCACCAGTGACCGAATGGATAATACACTGGCTAGTTAATATTAAAGTAGGCTAATTAATATTAAAATACATTAGCTCTATTCACCAAATCAATTAATCAATAGATGTTAACAATTTGGTTTGACGAAGTAGCTCATTTAAGTCTCCAACGCGCTTTCTTAGAGACTCGAAAGTGTTTTTGACAGGACTATGTGTTGTTTACAAAATCGTACTGCCGGTTTATGTTACCAGCTTAGAGGTATGAAGGAGTACATGTTGGACAAGTTGATATTTGGCACAGAGTATAAGGTGCCCAAATCATTTACGCATAAAAAAATCCAGACTCGTAGGTAGTCGGGGACCGAGAACCGAGTCAAAATAAAATACAAAATGGCGACCCTCTTCTACAAACAGGCAAAACAGGCACCTCACCCAGTGGCGTAGCGTGAGTGTCAGCCGCGCGGGGCGGAAGAAAATTTCGCCGCCCCCTTATTTAGGTATCTCAATTTAAAAAACTAAAATTCAGTTTCGTCACAGAATAAGTAATGAAAAATTCCGTGCTCATTTCAATCGGTCCGAATCGTAGGTGCGACAAAAATATGAAATGAAATAGTTCAAATTTTTACAACATAAATATTATTATTTATTGTGAAATTTTGCCGCCCCCTAAAAGTGCCGCCCCTGCCGCCCCCACTACGCTACGCCACTGACCTCACCTCACCGAAGTCAGGTGGGGGAGAGTACCACCCACAGTCATTCTAAGAAGTGAACTCTAAACTTAGGCCTGAACACATAGTTTCTTCTATGTTAAATAAAATTTGTAATCTAATTTTGTAAATTTGAGAGTGCTTCAAGTAGGTTTTTTAGCATTATCTAGTACTGTATAATAAAATCGTGGGACCGATAAAAATTTGACGTTATATTAGGGTTGTCGTTACATCCGATGACNGAACGCGACGAAAAAATTTTACTCGTCATAAAACGATAAATAGTTTGTCAAATTTTTATTCATAAAAATGCAGTTTCAACTGCTTTTTATTTTATAAAATCCGTCTTCTTGCGCCACCAGAGGGCCTTTTAAACAATAGATAATCTGTTAGCGTTGGTCAGTAGTAGTCCAAATGCAATACGAACGTTTGTTTCTTGAAAATTTGATCACGATTTAAATACAGTATTTACTTTTAATATTACCGATATGTCATCGAAAAGAAAACGTGTTGTATTATCATTAAAAGACAAATCAAAGTATTTGTTTCGATTATCCGGATTTTTCCTTATCCGGACTACCTTCATCCCCAATTAGTCCGGATAATCGAGGTTCTGCTGTATATCTAAACATTCAATATATAGTAAAAACAAATAAAATATTGAAATTTCAATTATTAGAATATGAATTTCATATTTTGCTGTAAAGTTGTCAGATAAAAATAGGTTTTTTGGTTTGGAAGGCTTGCTTCTTGCATCATATGAATATAATAACTATGAAAACATTTGTTGCCTGATTAAAATATTGATATTAACAGAGAACATAAGAAGGTGTTATAAAGATGTATGAATAAATAACCATTTATTGATCAGTACATTTAACATACAAAGTAAAATTTTTGTGATGATCCATAATGCTAATAATTGCCATAATTAATTGGACTATTTTTTGCTATTATTTGATAAAATTTGATAATAGTAAAATTTGAATTTGAAGTTGTTCATCTATTTACTGAACAGAAAAAATAAATATTGAGTCATTACAAATGAAATGGCCATTTTTTAAAATGTAAATTTTCCAGCCTTATAGTTCAACTTTTTTCCATTTGAATAGTGCTGTATGTTTGCAATTGAAAGAGCATATGACATGTAATGTGAGAATTTAAAAATGTAATCTTATTTATATTGCATGTTCCACTTGTTTACTCGAGTACTTCTTTTGATGACATGGAAAAAAGAAAATTGAATAATTTTCTTTTATGAGTATAAGCAGGGACATAATGCCCTAATTATAACACAATGTAAAATAATTTTAAACTTATTTTGAATTAATTCAACAATTTTAGCTTTATTTTTTCTGAAATAATATAGAAATTTTTACATAAGGGGAATAGTAGAAAAAACAACAATTATGGATTCTAAATATGATAGAAAATATGCAGTAGAGCATCAATTATCCGAAATATTCGGGACGGGCTTGCTTGATCATAATGAGAGTTGAAAAATCTGCTTCAGATTACATTTCTAACCTTGTCAATGCTGTTTCTAATGCAACAAATGGTTCACTTTGTGTGGGCACAAAGGTAGCCAAGGAGCCCAAGCCTGAGGAATAATTTAAAATATAATTTGATAATCTAGACATACAAAATGTATATAAAACATGAAATTGAAAAAGTCCTAATGTTAAATAAAATTATAGACATTTTATTTAATAACAAAAATACTCAAACTGTTTATAAGTGTTTGTTTCCATGAGTTATACTTTAATTATTAATATAATGTCAGGAAAAATTTTTTGATTGATGCATGGTTTAAATTTATCAAATTTTGTATAACTTACAGATAATAATCTGAATTTTATATTCCAATTTTTAAAAAAGAATAAACTTATTTATTTAGAATGTTTCATTCTAATTCCTTTTCTATTTTCTTTCATATACAGAATTATAAGGAGAAAAACTAATAAATTAGTATATAATGATAAATCACATTTACATAGTAATTTTTAAATTGTAAAAAGAAATGTAAAATAAATGTTAAAATGCTAATCTAATGCAACTGATATGGAATTTCTCTTGTTGAAACCTTAACACATATTTTGGATTCTGGTAATTTTGGTCACATTACCAAAATTCATTAAATTTGGGTCTTCTGAATTGAGGGTCAATTGTAATGAGCTTCTGTAAAATGATGATGATTGATCTTAAACCATATACTGTAAATTTTGAGGTTTCAAAAATTGTATAGAACCTAACCTAATTCTTAAAATATAAAATATAGAAAAGTGTGAACAAAAAATTCACTAACCCAGTCTTGAATTAATACCAAATGTTTTGCTTTATTAATTGGGCTATAAGAAGACTAATTTAATAATAAATAGATATAATCATACTGGTTACCTTATATCTAAGTTAATATTTGCGTAAGTGAAGAGTGAATGTTGTTCTGGATAGTGTAATTGGCAATACATCTGCACAGTAAAACAGAGTTGTGGGTTTGAGACCTGTTCTGGGCCGATTTATTTCTTCTAGAACATTAAAAATTTATTTATTTATTTATAATTTTTAAAATAGTAATTATTAAAAGTTACAGTCAAATAATTATTTTAAAAATTACAGTCAAATTACTTTATATCTATTTCTTAAATTAGTCTTATTATAGATCAAGAATATGGCAGATTATTTGGTATTGATATTAATAGAAAAATGCATTTGATCTAAACAATAAAGCCACATCTAAATTCTTTCCTTCTCACAATATGATTTTATTGTTTGGCTTTGACATTTATTTTGATTGATTTTGTAATTTATAATTGTGATGATCTCTTTCTTTTTTGATAAAAATTATCTTTTGTTCTTTATTCCCATGTGTACACAATTTATATTAACAAATTTCCTATTTAAAACAGCTATACTGTAATTTATTTTTCTTTCTGTATTACAGCAAATAGAAATTGTTTTCTTGAATGATATGATATTGGATATGACTTTTAAGGATTTTGTTTTTTTTTTTAATAATTTATCATTTAAAATTTATGTTTTATTTATCTATTTATATTGTATTTAAATACATTTTTGATTATCTATATTATCTGTTTTTTGACAAAAAGTACATTAAAAATTACCTTATAATTGATATACTTTATATTTTTCAATTGCATGATGTCTTTGATTTCTCATTTAGAAAGAAATTTTTAAAGGTTTATTGGATGCATTAAAATGATTTCTTGCAAGTATCGGAAATACCATCTGGCTGACAAATTTCCTGTGGGAACAAAGTCAATTTGTAGCTTTTTTTATTTAAATGTATTGGTTATCGGTCCAATATATTTAAATAGATACTATTTAAATATATTGGGTTATTTTAATATATTATTCAAATTTTTATTTTCAAATTGATGTCAAAATATGAGAATTAATTAAAATAAGGTTCATGTAATCTAAAGCTCTTAAGCTTTAGATTACATGAACCTTGTTATTTTGTTGAGTTGAGTAGATTTGTTGAGTAGAGTAGATTTGAAGGTTTTATAATCTTTTACCATTTAACGGTGCATGCTAACTAGTCGTAATCATTCCATATTGATTTTAAATTTGAATACATGCAAGTTTACGAATTGATATTTATTCACTTGTCAAATTTATTTGAAGATATTTAGTTCTTTTACGATAATAATAACAATAATTATTATTGTAAAAGAATTTAAATGCTAATAGTTCTGTCTAAAGAAGTATACATAGACAAGGCTGTCAAGAGGGGATTTCGAAGTTTTTCTGCCAGCCCAGAGAAAACTTATAAGCACATTATGGTTTCTATCCTATAAATTAATATTAATTTTATTAACAAAAATAAAATATTTAAGACTGATATTAATTAATAAACAAACGTTTTGTGTATTTCATTTATTTAAAAATAGGCAAAACAGGTCTGTTTTATTCTCGGACTCCATATAAATTCTTGATAGCCCTATATATAAGACTTTCCAATTCTTTTGGATGATGATATATTTATAATCATTAAAGTAATAACTTAGTTAAAAATTTAAATGTTTATTAAATTTCATTAACATTTGCTTATTTTTTTATTTTATATACTTTATAGTAATTGAAACACTAATAAAAAGAGCAAAATGAATAAATTTTGTACTGACCATTAGTCATTTGTGAGAATTACATTACAGTAAATTATTATTTAGGTTATTTTTATGTTATATACAAATATAATAAACAAAATATAACACAATGTAAAATAATTTTAAACTTATTTTGAATTAATTCAACAATTTTAGCTTTATTTTTTCTGAAATAATATAGAAATTTTTACATAAGGGGAATAGTAGAAAAAACAACAATTATGGATTCTAAATATGATAGAAAATATGCAGTAGAGCATCAATTATCCGAAATATTCGGGACGGGCTTGCTTGATCATCATGAGAGTTGAAAAATCTGCTTCAGATTACATTTCTAACCTTGTCAATGCTGTTTCTAATGCAACAAATGGTTCACTTTGTGTGGGCACAAAGGTAGCCAAGGAGCCCAAGCCTGAGGAATAATTTAAAATATAATTTGATAATCTAGACATACAAAATGTATATAAAACATGAAATTGAAAAAGTCCTAATGTTAAATAAAATTATAGACATTTTATTTAATAACAAAAATACTCAAACTGTTTATAAGTGTTTGTTTCCATGAGTTATACTTTAATTATTAATATAATGTCAGGAAAAATTTTTTGATTGATGCATGGTTTAAATTTATCAAATTTTGTATAACTTACAGATAATAATCTGAATTTTATATTCCAATTTTTAAAAAAGAATAAACTTATTTATTTAGAATGTTTCATTCTAATTCCTTTTCTATTTTCTTTCATATACTGTATATGTAACTTCATTGGTGTATGAGTCTGAGGGTCCTTGGCCAAAGCAAGAACAAAAGAAAAAAATTAAACAGAGAAAGCAAAATGGTTAACAAATTATTAGCGATGGCAAATTAAAAATTGGTACCTGTGTTTTTATTTGTGCAAAATTTTGGATACTTTCCCTGTAACTAGTGTCCCCATACACTCGTGTATAACTTTATATTCTTTTTAAATAATAACGATTGTACAAACAATTTAGATCTTATATTCTTTTTTTAAATACGCAAGTAAATGTTGAAACTATATGATTTACATTCTTTTGTTCACTGTACACATTTGAGATGTCTGTATCAACATTCTTCCATTTTCTTTGTGTTCAAATTATTTAAGTTTCTTTCAACATATTTATTTTAACTTCTTCTCTCTTTTTATCAATTATGCATTTGTCTAAACATTTGCATTCTTCCGTAATGGCTCTTTCTGCTTCCATTTTATCTATCTTGCTGCTATATAAAAATAACATTGAAACCTACTAGATTTATTGCCTTTTCCTTATCTTGCATATCATCCACCTGTCGCCATTACACAAAACAACATATATATGGTTTATTCATACAGAAAATAATTATTGTTTTATAAATATTTTGAAATTTATGACTAAGCTGTAATTAATAATTTAGAATGCATGTTCACCATATTGTTCCACATCGGTTGTATGTAGAAACAATGCAACATCGCGTTTATTATTCAGCAGTTAGAAATAATTCGTGAATAATTGAGAATAATATGAGCAGAAATAGTTATTTGGTTCTATTATTTAATGACATTCACTGTCATAGCCAAGCTACAGGTGAACAGAATATTTGAAACTTTAGTACTATATAGCTTTTTATTTATTGATCTTAATGTTTTATTTGCTGGATATAGAATATGAATAATNTGCTGTGGCGCTGCAATCTTTGGCTATGTCTTGGGCTACTCAAATATTTTACGTTTTTGATACTAAATTAACTTCTGAAGTATAATTTTTTATTGTTTTTATATTTTTCAATATATTTATTTTGTTCGTACAAAATAAAAAAGTAATTTTTAACGATACAATAGTCTTCGTTAGGCTTAACACCGACGAAAATTCAACGCGAAGCAACACGCAACGGAGAAAAATGTCAAGATAGGATAAATTAATATATTTTTTGTTCATAATCGGTTATCCGAAACATCGATCTTCCGAACAACCCCAGTCCCCAATTGATTCGGATAATCGACGCTCTATCTAAAAATCAAAGAATTTCAGCGCATGAGATGCTGGATTCTTGTAATTTAGGAAATTTCCAGCAAGGGTGTAATAAAGTGACCAAATGTATAGAGAATATCATCATCGGTGACGCCAATCGGTTTCAAAATGGATCTTATCGTTTCGGACGCACAAAAATCGTCATATTTATAAAGATATTGACTGATATTGATGCGATTGTTTTAGCAATCGAACAACTCGAAAAACAGCTGCTGAGTACCAATCAATGTCTGATATGAATTAAAGGTCATGAGATCATTTCATACTCATTTAGGATCCGGGTTAGAATCCTATTCAAACTTTCATGATTTTTTTCTTAATGAATTATAAGACGTATCTAAAATTTATGTGAAAATTAAGATGCACCTTATAAGTAGAATGCCTCTTATACTGTGAAGAATTCCCCCAAAATCGACGTGAAAAATGCGAAGTATCCAACACCACGGTGGGTCTTATAAGACGAAAAATGCGACAATTACTTTCTATGGTGAAAAAAATAGGAAAATAACGTGGCACATTGTTCAACATTATTGTAAAATAAGAATTCTAATCTTCCACTTTATGAAATTTTGATATTCTTTCGATCCAGATATGTGAAACCCTGTATCTCGTAACTCGTTGGCCTCCATTGTGGATCCGGACGAAGGCCATGTTGAAGGTGAAGACCCACAATGGAAAAAAGAGTTTTAAAAAGTAGCAAACAGTTTGTCTCTTTGTGTATAGAATCAAACTAAAATCGCTTATGTCTTTTGATAATGTCGCAATGTCGTGAAACCAGAGTAAGTCATAAATCATGCTTTAGCAATATAATACGCCAGTAAAAGACACAAAATACATTTTGTTAAAATTACGCATTTTTAATTTATTAAATAACATGTAAACATTCAAATTCAAGTAGAGATTTATTTATAAAATCTCAATAAAAATCCGCATCGAAACTAATATGAGATGTGACCTAATTTACTGACGTCACGATTATTTCAAACCTGGAACGTAGAGGACGCTAGACGAAGAAGAAAAGTTTCTTAAAATATTAGATTTAATAAGAATTTTATTTTTTAAATTAAAGTTTGTAAAAATTGTATATTAAAAATCCGAAAAATAATTTATTACGTTTAACACCATTTAAAATTTTCTTTTTTTGAGTAAGTATAATTTCCGATTATCGGGAAAACTTTTTAAATTTTCAAAGATGGGGTTACAGTCGCTAGTTTATTCGTTGCTATTGACAACCGACCAGACGACGTTGCACCCAGCAATGCACTCGATTTAAGTACGCTTTTTACGTTTATCATAAAATATTTTGCAATATTTCAGAAATATTTATAATTCTTGCTATAAAAAGTGACAAAAATGACGTAATTTCAGTGCGAAAACGAAGAGGAAGAGGCAGAATGCTCGTGCAAGAGCCTGTGGAACCTTTGGTGCCTAAGCCCAGAAGGACCTTTCATGTACAACCGGGAACTGATCCCGGACGAGCCGCAATACGTCACTTGTGTCTTCAGCCGTCAACAGGAGAAACAGTTAAGTGCCTATTTAATGCGGGACAATCGAATGTTCCTTAATTCGCGGCGGTGTATTGTTTGGCTCTTTATTGATTCCTGTAAGCGGCAATGAAGGCAAATCGCATCGATCCGCGTTATGACCTTGTGCGATATTGTAGTACGCCCTCGTAAAAAACACTTGTTTATTATCAGAATTCGATAAAATAAACGGTTTCCGAGTAGTTTGATAGTGCGGTGTCTTTAAATTTTTACGGCTGAACTCAAGTGTTTCCAAATGCGTGTTTGGCTGCGGATGCTTCAGCATCCTTTCCGATACAATCGAGGCTGCGAACGAGACAGTTGGAACCTTTGGAGCCGTAGACTGTACCCATGAGAGCAAAAAAGTCAAAGGATCTGTACCTCTACATGTGACCCTTTGCCCTTTGTGATGGAGCCACTCAAAATTGCATTACGTCGTTTGCAGACTAAACAGTTAAATGCATCAGTCTTAGTCAGTTTAACTGTTTAGTCCACTTGATTGTTCATAGAGTACTTGATATGTAGTTTTAGAGGCACGGATGTTGAAATGCAAGCAACGGTGAGCACGGAAGTGTGACTGTGTGCTCTGTGTTGGTCAAGGTGAGCAATAGCAATGCCTTGACCAACATGGGGAATGGGTGGTATACCAATACATGGTAAAAACTGGCCTTTGGAGACAAACATCTTAACAAGGGTTGCACATATGAGTATGGTTCTCTTGACTTTTTATACTCATATGGGGGTTCTATGACTGGGGGTGAGAAACCCCTAGTTTGGCATTTGCATCTTACATTATTTGTTGCTTAAGGAGATGAGCTCGTGGGACACCCTGCTTTTGCAAGAAATATTGACCATTGAACTGGAAATAATTATGCTCTGTTATTAGTAGGACAGATCCCCGAATGACAAGCACCTGTTGAATTGTATAGGATTTTTGTAGTAAAAGTTATTAGCAAGCATCACTGCATCGAAGTGTGGTACAGATAGATATAATGAAATAATATTAATTTTGTAAAATTGATGTGTTTCAGGTGATACTGTTCCTACCATTTTCATGATTCTTGATTTGGATTTTAATGTTGAACAGACAACTAAACTAGAATGGGGGATTAATGCCTTAAAAAAGGATGTATTCTTATTTTGCCTGAGGAAGATATTTGAAATGTCTAAAATACTTGTTTAATTCGTCAAACAAATAAATTTAACTCTGAAAGACAGTACAATTTCTTATGTATATTTAGCATCATAAGTTAGAATATAAAGTTTTATAAACATGGAAACTGCAAAACAATTTTTCTCATTCCTTAAATCAAGAATCAAATGGCTTGATTAGCATAACCAGTTATTCTTCCTCTTATGTTGTCATAAACATGGTCTAATATCTGAATATGTGTCACTTAAATATATTTCATTGAGCCATTCTGACATAAGGTGGAAACCTTATGTCAGAATGACTCTTTCCAAAAATGAGTTGCTAGCTAGAGAGCAAAAAGGAAGGAGGTAGCCTCTTTTGAATTTTTGCTCTACCTCACATATATGGTCTTCACCACAAATTGTGATCCTATATGTTTGTATAATAAACTGGCAAAAATTCAAGCTATCTCATACAAACAATCACATGTTGTAAAAGAAAAAATGATGAAAAAATTTCTCTGGCTCCTGTGGGCTTTCAGCAACAGCTCAAAACATTCTCACAAGGTACAGTACCACAACTAATCTGATGTCAAAGTCCCAGACAATATCCATTACTTTCTAAAATATGGCCCCAAGTACATTCTGCTGGTGAATACTTCTCTAGCAGAATTAATTTCTCCCATTATGGCAGCAGCAAAAAGTTGTCAGCACCTTCAACCTAGTTTGGAAATTGAAGCTATATCCAAATTTTATTCTTCCAAGACTGCATCCTATCAGTGTAAGGTGAACTTGAAGGTTGCTAATAAGAACTGTAGAATGGTGAAGCAGTTTCTCTGTAACAAGAACCTGAGACTATTAATTTCAGACAACACCAAAAAAGATTTGTCTTATGTATGTAAGATGTTCCAATGTTGACATTACATCTAGAGCAACACAATTTTTTGCACAGTCATCTGTTATATTAAGCATTTATCCCATTCCTAATGTTATAAGAAAAACTAAAAATATTATCTCGTGTCCTGATCTAACCGCCATCATCATTGGTCCTC
The DNA here is from genome assembly GCF_000671375.1 of Centruroides sculpturatus. NCBI lineage: Eukaryota > Metazoa > Arthropoda > Arachnida > Scorpiones > Buthidae > Centruroides > Centruroides sculpturatus. The sequence continues at coordinate 9,994 of NW_019385652.1, read as the reverse complement.
TGGATCCTCTTACAAACATGGCTTGCCTATATCTGTTTTTTGAGGTTAAACCACACAAACATGGATGGCCTGTTTGCCCCTTAGCCAACAAACAAATCCATTCCATATATTTCTTGGAAAAGGTCCTAGCCACCTTTTTTAAGGTATTATTCCCCCATTCTAGTTCAGTCATCTCTTCAACATTAAAATCTAAAGAATCACGAAAATTGTAGGAACAGTGTCATCTGAAACATATCAATTTTACAAAATGTTATTTCCATTTCATTATATCCATCTATACCACACTTCGATGCAGTGATGATTGTGAATACACTTTTACTACAAAAATCCTATACAATTCAACAGGTGCTCGACTTTTGGGGAGCCCTCCTACCTAATTTCTTATGGCTTGAGGATGCAGCTGCATTCGTGCACGTATTTCTTAAGCCGATTACGCACATACAGTTGTATGACAAATGACATTGCTCTTGAAATAACTTCTAGCATATAATAATTTGTGTTACATCACTTACATTTTGTTACATGTGCCCTTCTGAATGCAGCTTAATTTCTTGATACTCCTATGACATGTAATGGTTGCTATTTCTTTAATACATGAGATTGTGACTTGATTGTCATTTGCAATCTATCATAGTCATAAATACTGTATGTACTTGTATGAGTAAAAGGAACAAAAACTGTTGATTCTGGTATATTTGAATGGGCACACCTGTTTAATATACCCAAATACGATGATGGAACTGTCTATTTTTTGTCATCCACATGTTTGGGTATGCCAGTACATGTGTAGCCATCTTTATGTTATGTCATGTCAAGGTAATTTTTTCTATACTGTTGTTGTGTGTAAGTGTTTGTATGAATGCATTCAATTTTACTGTTAGCCAATCAAGTATCAAAATTTTGTGTAATTTTTTACCAAGGATCATTTAAAATGGGATATTTTTTTAATCCGGTGATTAGATTTTCATCTTTTGACAAGCTTTCCTCATTATTTTTTCTCACATTCCTGTGTGCATGAAATTATGGAACAGTTTTGATTGGCCAAACATAAGGTGCCTTTTATCAGAATTGACGTGGTATCGGTTCAAACAAATGATTGTTGCTCTTGAAATGGCTTCCTGGCATATCATAATGTCATGTTGCATTACTTATATTTTGTCACTTATGCTTGTCTGAACACAGCTTAACTTTTTGATGCTCCTAAAACAGTTGATATAACTTTAATTTATATTTTTATTTATTTATTTATTTATCTAATTAGACATACTAGGCAGAGCCCATGATGCGGGATATACAATAATTCGTTACATGTACATTACACACCAAAAAAATATCATAATCATTCATTATTACAGAGAAAATTAACATATACATAAATCAAACAAAACAAATTATACAAGTATTATTATAAACATCAAAAATAAATATCTGAAAACCAAATATCCAAATATAAACATATAACATAATAATAAAAAATTATGGGGAGAACTATCCAACCAAAATTATCATTATATAAAGAAAAAAACATTAACTTTAATTTATAACGTTGTGGCTTGACTGATGATGATTGCAATCTGCCCTTGTAATAAATACATGCTTATATAAGTAAAAAAGCAAAGGAACTGTTTGTGGTTGACCACAAACTTGCTAATACACAATTATTGCTATTTTTTACGTTATTTAAACAAAATAAATAGATACAGCAACAAAAAATACAGTCAGCTTCAATTCAATGGATTAATAGAGAGAGAGAGAATGTCTATACTTTCTGGTTCTGCTTAAATAATAATAATAATAAATACAAGAATTATAAGGAGAAAAACTAATAAATTAGTATATAATGATAAATCACATTTACATAGTAATTTTTAAATTGTAAAAAGAAATGTAAAATAAATGTTAAAATGCTAATCTAATGCAACTGATATGGAATTTCTCTTGTTGAAACCTTAACACATATTTTGGATTCTGGTAATTTTGGTCACATTACCAAAATTCATTAAATTTGGGTCTTCTGAATTGAGGGTCAATTGTAATGAGCTTCTGTAAAATGATGATGATTGATCTTAAACCATATACTGTAAATTTTGAGGTTTCAAAAATTGTATAGAACCTAACCTAATTCTTAAAATATAAAATATAGAAAAGTGTGAACAAAAAATTCACTAACCCAGTCTTGAATTAATACCAAATGTTTTGCTTTATTAATTGGGCTATAAGAAGACTAATTTAATAATAAATAGATATAATCATACTGGTTACCTTATATCTAAGTTAATATTTGCGTAAGTGAAGAGTGAATGTTGTTCTGGATAGTGTAATTGGCAATACATCTGCACAGTAAAACAGAGTTGTGGGTTTGAGACCTGTTCTGGGCCGATTTATTTCTTCAAGAACATTAAAAATTTATTTATTTATTTATAATTTTTAAAATAGTAATTATTAAAAGTTACAGTCAAATAATTATTTTAAAAATTACAGTCAAATTACTTTATATCTATTTCTTAAATTAGTCTTATTATAGATCAAGAATATGGCAGATTATTTGGTATTGATATTAATAGAAAAATGCATTTGATCTAAACAATAAAGCCACATCTAAATTCTTTCCTTCTCACAATATGATTTTATTGTTTGGCTTTGACATTTATTTTGATTGATTTTGTAATTTATAATTGTGATGATCTCTTTCTTTTTTGATAAAAATTATCTTTTGTTCTTTATTCCCATGTGTACACAATTTATATTAACAAATTTCCTATTTAAAACAGCTATACTGTAATTTATTTTTCTTTCTGTATTACAGCAAATAGAAATTGTTTTCTTGAATGATATGATATTGGATATGACTTTTAAGGATTTTGTTTTTTTTTTTAATAATTTATCATTTAAAATTTATGTTTTATTTATCTATTTATATTGTATTTAAATACATTTTTGATTATCTATATTATCTGTTTTTTGACAAAAAGTACATTAAAAATTACCTTATAATTGATATACTTTATATTTTTCAATTGCATGATGTCTTTGATTTCTCATTTAGAAAGAAATTTTTAAAGGTTTATTGGATGCATTAAAATGATTTCTTGCAAGTATCGGAAATACCATCTGGCTGACAAATTTCCTGTGGGAACAAAGTCAATTTGTAGCTTTTTTTATTTAAATGTATTGGTTATCGGTCCAATATATTTAAATAGATACTATTTAAATATATTGGGTTATTTTAATATATTATTCAAATTTTTATTTTCAAATTGATGTCAAAATATGAGAATTAATTAAAATAAGGTTCATGTAATCTAAAGCTCTTAAGCTTTAGATTACATGAACCTTGTTATTTTGTTGAGTTGAGTAGATTTGTTGAGTAGAGTAGATTTGAAGGTTTTATAATCTTTTACCATTTAACGGTGCATGCTAACTAGTCGTAATCATTCCATATTGATTTTAAATTTGAATACATGCAAGTTTACGAATTGATATTTATTCACTTGTCAAATTTATTTGAAGATATTTAGTTCTTTTACGATAATAATAACAATAATTATTATTGTAAAAGAATTTAAATGCTAATAGTTCTGTCTAAAGAAGTATACATAGACAAGGCTGTCAAGAGGGGATTTCGAGGTTTTTCTGCCAGCCCAGAGAAAACTTATAAGCACATTATGGTTTCTATCCTATAAATTAATATTAATTTTATTAACAAAAATAAAATATTTAAGACTGATATTAATTAATAAACAAACGTTTTGTGTATTTCATTTATTTAAAAATAGGCAAAACAGGTCTGTTTTATTCTCGGACTCCATATAAATTCTTGATAGCCCTATATATAAGACTTTCCAATTCTTTTGGATGATGATATATTTATAATCATTAAAGTAATAACTTAGTTAAAAATTTAAATGTTTATTAAATTTCATTAACATTTGCTTATTTTTTTATTTTATATACTTTATAGTAATTGAAACACTAATAAAAAGAGCAAAATGAATAAATTTTGTACTGACCATTAGTCATTTGTGAGAATTACATTACAGTAAATTATTATTTAGGTTATTTTTATGTTATATACAAATATAATAAACAAAATATAACACAATGTAAAATAATTTTAAACTTATTTTGAATTAATTCAACAATTTTAGCTTTATTTTTTCTGAAATAATATAGAAATTTTTACATAAGGGGAATAGTAGAAAAAACAACAATTATGGATTCTAAATATGATAGAAAATATGCAGTAGAGCATCAATTATCCGAAATATTCGGGACGGGCTTGCTTGATCATCATGAGAGTTGAAAAATCTGCTTCAGATTACATTTCTAACCTTGTCAATGCTGTTTCTAATGCAACAAATGGTTCACTTTGTGTGGGCACAAAGGTAGCCAAGGAGCCCAAGCCTGAGGAATAATTTAAAATATAATTTGATAATCTAGACATACAAAATGTATATAAAACATGAAATTGAAAAAGTCCTAATGTTAAATAAAATTATAGACATTTTATTTAATAACAAAAATACTCAAACTGTTTATAAGTGTTTGTTTCCATGAGTTATACTTTAATTATTAATATAATGTCAGGAAAAATTTTTTGATTGATGCATGGTTTAAATTTATCAAATTTTGTATAACTTACAGATAATAATCTGAATTTTATATTCCAATTTTTAAAAAAGAATAAACTTATTTATTTAGAATGTTTCATTCTAATTCCTTTTCTATTTTCTTTCATATACTGTATATGTAACTTCATTGGTGTATGAGTCTGAGGGTCCTTGGCCAAAGCAAGAACAAAAGAAAAAAATTAAACAGAGAAAGCAAAATGGTTAACAAATTATTAGCGATGGCAAATTAAAAATTGGTACCTGTGTTTTTATTTGTGCAAAATTTTGGATACTTTCCCTGTAACTAGTGTCCCCATACACTCGTGTATAACTTTATATTCTTTTTAAATAATAACGATTGTACAAACAATTTAGATCTTATATTCTTTTTTTAAATACGCAAGTAAATGTTGAAACTATATGATTTACATTCTTTTGTTCACTGTACACATTTGAGATGTCTGTATCAACATTCTTCCATTTTCTTTGTGTTCAAATTATTTAAGTTTCTTTCAACATATTTATTTTAACTTCTTCTCTCTTTTTATCAATTATGCATTTGTCTAAACATTTGCATTCTTCCGTAATGGCTCTTTCTGCTTCCATTTTATCTNGTTTCAACTGCTTTTTATTTTATAAAATCCGTCTTCTTGCGCCACCAGAGGGCCTTTTAAACAATAGATAATCTGTTAGCGTTGGTCAGTAGTAGTCCAAATGCAATACGAACGTTTGTTTCTTGAAAATTTGATCACGATTTAAATACAGTATTTACTTTTAATATTACCGATATGTCATCGAAAAGAAAACGTGTTGTATTATCATTAAAAGACAAATCAAAGTATTTGTTTCGATTATCCGGATTTTTCCTTATCCGGACTACCTTCATCCCCAATTAGTCCGGATAATCGAGGTTCTGCTGTATATCTAAACATTCAATATATAGTAAAAACAAATAAAATATTGAAATTTCAATTATTAGAATATGAATTTCATATTTTGCTGTAAAGTTGTCAGATAAAAATAGGTTTTTTGGTTTGGAAGGCTTGCTTCTTGCATCATATGAATATAATAACTATGAAAACATTTGTTGCCTGATTAAAATATTGATATTAACAGAGAACATAAGAAGGTGTTATAAAGATGTATGAATAAATAACCATTTATTGATCAGTACATTTAACATACAAAGTAAAATTTTTGTGATGATCCATAATGCTAATAATTGCCATAATTAATTGGACTATTTTTTGCTATTATTTGATAAAATTTGATAATAGTAAAATTTGAATTTGAAGTTGTTCATCTATTTACTGAACAGAAAAAATAAATATTGAGTCATTACAAATGAAATGGCCATTTTTTAAAATGTAAATTTTCCAGCCTTATAGTTCAACTTTTTTCCATTTGAATAGTGCTGTATGTTTGCAATTGAAAGAGCATATGACATGTAATGTGAGAATTTAAAAATGTAATCTTATTTATATTGCATGTTCCACTTGTTTACTCGAGTACTTCTTTTGATGACATGGAAAAAAGAAAATTGAATAATTTTCTTTTATGAGTATAAGCAGGGACATAATGCAACCAAAGCAAGCTGAAATGCTAATAAAACTTTTGAAGGTCACCAGACATTGGTTCAGAAAATTTCATTCCAGGAAGACAAATCTCAAAAATCAGAATCGAAGAACATCATTGAATCAGAACATCACCCGACTGTCCGGGAAGTCGTGGAAAGGTTGAACATATTGGTTGAAATCAATGAAAACCTGTATATCCATCTTGTATCAAAACCATTGTGACATTGGACATTGAACCAAACAAGAAAAGAATTCACCAAGTCGTGACATTGAACTGTGATGTTTGTAAATGAGATGTACTGGATCCCACGAGCAAAATAGTACAATAAAATAAACTTTGAAAAAGATTTTTAACACAACTTATTTTATTTTTTTCATTTCAATGAATCGGTTCTTTTGTTTATTTAGCTCCCAACTTTTTTTTGACCTCAGATTATTTTGGGTATGCAGACGCTGAACATTTCTTTATCCAACCATCAAAAATTCTCTTAGTGCACAACACATAAATGCAGGACGATCTAGCTAACTCTAACTTACAACTAACTTACAAACTACTTTACCACTAAAGGAAATAGAAAAGATGGGAATTAAGAATGAAGGATCAAGTGATAAAAAAGATCAGAAAATACCCAGGATTTTTGTGTCGATGTTTCGTAGTGTAAGACACTGTGCTCAAGTCTTTTCTCCCTTTTTTAAATTCTTTTAATTTTTTTGCCATAGACCTCTTTGTCTCTTATTGGTCTTGATATTCTATTGAACGTTCACTGCTCTCTGACTTCTTTCTCTGATCCCTCAGCACCTTGCAGTCCCTTGTCGTTTTACTCCTTTTATTTTTTTACGATTTTTTTTTACTATCTTTTCCATATTTGGGAGCACTGCCTTCTCCATGCCTTTCTCTTCAGGATCTATCCCCAGACTGACTTCTCTTCGTCCGTTTTACCTCCGGGCTTCACTCCCTCTTTTGTTTTCCTAAAGGTTCCTTTAGTTTAATGTTCCAGGAATTGGTAGTCTTACCCCCAAGGGAGAAGGTTTAAGAGAGAATGTTCTAGAAAGAATTTTTTGAACAAAGAGATAGGAAGGAACTTAAAACTAATTCAAATAAAAATATACAAAAAATATATACAACAATCATGGCCGACAGCCACAGAACCAAACAAGAAAAGGAAGACACGGTTTTGATACATACAATAAGATTATAAGAAAAGGAAACGGCAAATACATTGCAACAAGGAACTTAAGAGAGTATGTTAATAAGAAGAAAATTAACAGAAAGGAAATGGAGGATACAGATAACAAACAGAAGATTGAAGCCAACCGAAGATGGGCTAAGGCTCAAAATGCATCTTGACAAATAAAGTTCTGAAATAAAAAGTTGATGATGAAAATTGCCAAGTGTCTATAAATTCAGTGTACATCACCCTTTTGAGAGAATACACTTTCAAATGCATTGCCTGAACTATTCATTGCTACTTCCCTGTCGTATTAAGGCTGTAGACAGAAGTAGACGTCATTAGGTGTATAGAAAACCAAGCTTGAGTTATGCTGATAATTAAATGATACAGCTGGAATAACTATTAGGCTATATTGTTTCAATTACCTTTAGTCAAAATTATGTAATTTCTATAATTACTTAGCTAGCTTGTCAGTTAATCTAACTGTATTATTCAAAAGAGATCTTTAAGATCTATTATATCCTTCAATAAAGGTCTTTAAGACTGACATTCGATGATTTTATTTACTTGACTACCAGTAGAGTGGCATAAGTGAATAAAACCATTGAACATCGGTAGTCAGGCCAGGGATCTGCACCCAAGTGACGGGCTGACCATGTGGAGGTTTCTGGATTTTCTTCATCTGTTTATACTGAAAACTAGCACCTATTTAAATATTAAAGTCTTCCTGGGAATCACCCCTGATGGATTGCTTGTGTTGAGTTAGTGCATCTAATCAATTCAAATCCAAAATTCTATTAATATCTAATTTGAATAAACTGTTTATGATTAATTACATAATAATGTTTTTGTACATATTTTTACATTGAACATCTATTTAACAAGATGATTATTATTATTATTTTTTTTTTGATATCTCAAATTGAATTGCACTTAAAATATGGAATAAATTTTCATTTTCTCTTATTTTCCAATAACTTTGACCTAATTTCTTTTAAGATAATTTTATTACTTCCTAGTTTTTTGCTGTTTTTGACAATAAAAATTGCCATCTTTTGAATTGCAATTTTTATTGCTAAATTAGTGAAAATAATAAAATTAATTTAATAGGAGTGTTGTTTTATATAATGAAGTTAATAAAAAATTTTATTGAATTTCTGTAACAGATGTGATTTCACCAACTATTTTTTTTATTTTTTAAATAAAGTATTTAACTGAAATTTATTTTATAAGATTATAAACAATTTGTATTTTTTTTTTTTAAATAAATGTAAAATTGATCAAATGAATGGCAAATTGTAATTCATTAAGTTTGCGTAAATAAATAATGTGTTTAGGGCTGTCAAGAGGGAAATTTTTTCCCTGGGCCTTGAAGAATTTTGGAGGTTCGTATGGTTCATACTCCTATAAATTAATGTGTCTTTTACTAAAAGAAAATCTTACAACTGCTTTTTATTAATAAAGTAACATTCTGTGTGTCTTGTTTGTTCAAAAAACAATTTAAAGGAGTCCACTCTGCCTCCAGGCTCCATACAAGGTGTCAACGGCCTCACTTGTGTGTCAGCCTTCATATGCAAATGAATGTTTTCTGTCATCGTCAATGGCCTTCATTAGATTATAATCTTAAATTTTTGGTATTGCCATTACTAGTCCCTTCTGCAACTGTTATCGAGTTACTGGCAATACACTTAATATACAAACAATTCATTAATGCATTAAACATATTGCCAGTCGGTGTAGATTGTTTGTTTATATATATTTAAATACTAGATTTTTATTACCGGAATATAAATCTGTGTAATAAAAATTAATGACTCAAAACAATTTATTACAAATTGTACTAATACCGCAGCCATTAATTATTAGAGAATTTAAACAAATTCTATTTGAAAAATGATTCGAGAAAACATGTTTTGGAGTAAGACTCAAATATATTCTGCAAGCCAAACGGGTTATTTTAAAGCTGGCTCCACAAGTTTGGTATTCATCAAATGCCTAGCAAACATTTGGTCAATATCAAATGACATAGATAATTTACTTATCACTAATATTCATATTTGTGATTTCTCACTCCCTGTTGTTAAACTGTTTGAATCAAAGGAATGAATCTGTTCATTGTATTTCCCACAATGAACCGATGCTTGGCAAATAATCATGAGTATGTACTGTACATGTGTACTTGTCATGTGACACACACTTTGGCAAATACTTTACCAAATTCATGGAGTTGGTTGAATGGTTGTGCTGTTCAGAATCTTCAAATTAGACCCCTTCGTTATTGTCCTAGACTCCTCAACATTTTATAATTGTTAATAAAAATCTGTATTTCTTTGCTTGAATTTACACCAATATCAGGTTAACATTTATTAATTCAAACTTTTTATTTTTAGTACAGTAGAGCCTCGAAAACTCGGCACTCGATAACCCAGCGCTCTGGATAACTTGGCCACACCTTGGCAGGGCAAAAAAATCCTTAGTTAATTAATTTTCATTACAGACAGCTTTATGCCTCATAAAGTATTTTTCTGAGGTCTGTCTTATCAGGTAAATTACTGTACACAGTGTATTCATTAATTTTCATTTTCATGTAGTAAAGGCTCTATGCCTTCATAAAGGACGTACTTTCCTTTGTTTA
>NW_019385651.1:214090-214935 GCF_000671375.1 Centruroides sculpturatus | reverse complement strand
ATTTATACAATGTCTATTTTTTATAATTTCTATACTCTCTTTAAATTTTCTATGATAAGTTTCTTTTTCTTTATGTAGGATTTTTACATTATTTTGGTCAATATTACAATTATTCAACGTGCAATGTTCGAGAAAGGCTGAATTAATTCTATTATGTTTTAGATCTGCTACGTGTTCTTTTAATATTAATTGTACATAAAATGGTATTAACATTCTTGTTAATATTAATTGTACATAAAATGGTATTAATATTCCAACACTAACGAATAAGATACAAAGAAGATAAGGACAGAATAATTATAAAGAACATAAAGAAAAAGAAGAACTTTACCACATGTCCATCATAATCCTTTGTGACACCTCAAGAACTCTACTGTGACTGAGTATGTAAGAGAAAAAATCCTGTATATTGTTAATACCTACATGTTGAGTACACTAATGGTGTTGTTTTTTTATAGTCTTCAAAGTATAGTAGAATTTAAATAAGACAGTCTATGTCTGAAGCGTGAAGAAGTGAGATTAAATATTCAACCTGGTATCTGAAATAATCAAGTATATAGAGTAAGATTCCCGTTCGGGAAAAAAATACATACAGAGAAGAAATTTTTTAAAAAATGGTATGTTGCGTCTTACTTGTATATACCAAAGAAATATACTTTTATTTTTGCGGTTTTAATTCATATGTCGGGTTATAATATGTATATAATTGGTTTTTATATGTTTTAGTTGACTGAGGAGGGGCAAAAACGGAGCCCGAAACGTGTATAGAAACGCGTCTCAACAAAAGCTGGAATAAATGAATGAGTTATGCCATGTGTTGATTACTGTGCTACATTGCAGTTTTT
>NW_019385651.1:204648-206316 GCF_000671375.1 Centruroides sculpturatus | reverse complement strand
GAAAGAATATTTTCGTAAATAAATCTGTTAAACACGAAACAAAGAAATAAACTGAGCTCTGAAACAATCACTGGCTTACTTCTTACTAAACAATTAATTGGATAAAAATTACTGTTACGATTTTCCTGTAAAAGATAATTTAATTTCAAAAATAAGAAACAGTGTTAAAAACATACAAACGGAAGATATTGAATAATAATAATTATTATTAATATCCGAAAAATAAAAGGCAATACTGTATTTTGTTAGAAAAATAAGAGAAAATGTACCTACTCAATTAGTAAATTATTATTTTTTTACGTAAGTGTTCTGTGTTAGTTTTTTATTGTTTTATAGTGTATAATAAAATAAATGACGAAAAAGAATGTTATTGTTTATGTGCAACTTCCTTTCTGCCACAAAAATTTGATTTACCGAAAAATTACCGAAATCTACCGAAAATTGCCTAATGAATCTACCGATGGCAAGCAAATCGGCGTGGCAACATTGGCTTCCACCGCTTCCAATGACGGCACGCCACTGGTGTTCAAATACTTTTTTCGACCTTCCTGTATGTTCAAACTTTTTCTAATACTGCTTTATGTAAAAATATTTTTTTGGGGAAAATGGTTTGATTTATTCATTTGAAATTGAAGTGATAAACACTTATTAATGTAATGAATAAAATGTATATGTTTGTTTTGAGCATTACATTATTTTTTTGTAAAATGAACTGAAACTAAACAGTGTTATTTTCTTACATCATGTTCAAATACTTTTGCCGGCTAAATTCTAGGACCGAATGACGCGGTTGAGACCCCTCCAAAAATGTAGAGCCCCCCCCCCCTGTGCGAGCATAAAAGTCAAAAGGACCATGCCCGTACGGGCGACACTAAGCGAGTTATAGCCCTCCAAAGATGCGCCTACGTCACATCCGGTCACGTGACTCCGCGCCCAAAAGGGACGGTGTCACGTGGCCGAAATTTTTTTTTCGCTTTTCCCCATCTGTGTTGAAAAAAAATCGTCAGTTCCCCCTTCCTTAGCTAAATTAAGAGGACGCCAGTTCAGTGGGGACGCACGTTCTAACCTAACCTAACCTATTCTAATAAAATATTCGATATTTGGGTACTTATGAGTTAAGAGGACGCCAGTTCAGTGGGGACGCACGTTCTAACCTAACCTAACCTATTCTAATAAATTAACATGATTATTACCAATTAATTACCGAAGGATACTTGTACGCAAACCCTGGATTATATGCGATTGTTCGAATAACATCGGGCGATCCCATCTTCGTCGTCGTCGACCTCCTGGACATAGCCGAGGAGGAGGAAGCGGCAGCGGTGACCGGCGGTCTTACCCCGGCTTCTCCTAAACAAGATCAGAAACGGGCCAGTCGTCGTAGGGTAGCGAGAAAAGGAGACTCTGTCGAAGGTGAGTGTATAATCTGTTTTGTTGGCTTTTTCCGTCGTCAGTTACAATGTGTTAGAGATAGGGAAATAGAAGCGCGCTCAGTATAGAGCGGCGGCGGCATAGAAAGCGTTGCCTAATTAGCGGCATTTTTGGGAGCCTATATCTCGCGAAGGGTCGCCCGTACGGGCATGGTTCCTTTGACTTTTTTGTTCCTATCGATATGCTCTACTGCTCTGTCAAAGTCCCAATTTGCTACATTTGTCCTAGAATTGTGCC
>NW_019385651.1:185591-203214 GCF_000671375.1 Centruroides sculpturatus | reverse complement strand
GATGTCTTCTCTCGACTAAATTTGGGTTCCTTTTAGCGGCATTTTCAGCTTGAGAAATAGCCAAAGGTCACACGGAGCCATGTACAGAGAATACGAAGCGTGACGAACCACAGGAGTATTGTGTTTGGCGAAGAAAGCCCGAATCAGATGCGCAGAATGGGCGGATGCGTTATCATGATGGAGCTGCCAAGTTTTGATCGACCACAGATCCCATCGTTTGCATCGCACTGTATCGGAAAGACGACAAAGGACCTCCTGGTAGTACTCCTTTGGGATGGTTTGGCCTTGTGGTGCGTACTCACGACACACCACCCCACGAAAGTCGAAAAAACTGTCAACATGACCTTTGATATTGCTGCGGACCTGCCGCACTTTTTTTGGCTTCGAGGATCGTCCCCGAAAGCCTGCTGAATCATGCGAATGGTTTACACTCGGGTATCGCCAAGGTTTTTGGCAAAATTTGATGTAATATCGCTGCTCATGTTCAGTCATTTTCCAGCTTAGTGAAATCCGACGAGAGCTCACTACATGACCTCACTCATATGCCGATTGCCAACGACTGATGCTTTCTGCAGGCGGGAAAAAATTCAGGGCTATGCATGACTGTCCCCTCCACAACTCCACCGAAGGAGGCCTCTCTCGCATCATTGGTTTACGCGGAAAAAAATAAGGTCTCCCCTCCACAACTCCACCGAAGGAGGCCTCTCTCGCATCATTGGTTTACGCGGAAAAAAATAAGGTCCAATATTTTTTGAACAGACCTTGTATACAGTACAAGTATCCCTTGATTAACATGTTTAATCAACTTCTCAATTCTACTGTGTATATCAAAATTGCATTAATCAAAATATGGTATCTATGCTAAGTAAAGACTGTAAAGTAAGCTATGTTAAAGTAAGCTGGTAAAATTGCATAAATTAAAACTTACTGCTGCATATATAAAATGATTACTGTAATTAATTTTGCACATTAAGCAAAGGGTACATATATCTGACACAACATATTGGCAAATGTGAAACAATGGCATAACATAATGCGGGACTGCCTAGCTGGCAGGTGGCATATTTTTCAAAGTAATACATATTAATTGCTTCATTCATTTTTCAAACTCATCTTTTCATTTTACACCAAGATATTCTACATAAGTGTTCAATCCTGAGTGAATCATCCTGTGCAAACTACTATTTGCATTTGTTGCAAGTTGAGGATGGCCACAGAATGGCCAAAAATGTTATTTAATAAAGAATAATTTTGGTTTTCTAGATGTTTACTTTCAATATATCAGCAGTATTATCAAATCATTGAATAAAATTATATAAATTAGGCAGAATGTAAGTAAAAAAAAATTATTTTCAAATAAAGAAAAATAAAAACAAAATATAATATCATGAAATTAAGCATTTATTTTCCACCAGTTTCACAGATCAACAACTCAGTTAAATAGATTCTCAGGACAATCAAGGTTTTATTTGACATTGCACATTAACATGTTTGTTATTAATACAAAGAATAGGGTTTGTAAATTCTATTACAGTAATTGTAGCTATTGAGGACAGTACTGCTGATTAGAATGTTTAGATTTAAGAAACAAATTTTATTCTTTATATATATAAAGTTAAATTTCTTGCATTTTGAACATTTTAGGGTTTCCATTTTAACAAGATACTGGCCTCGCAGTTAAGATGACAGCACACTTGCAGACAAATAAATAGAATGCATTTCAATTTGCTTACTGAGTGAGGAATTGGCAGTTTTAAACTCCGATCTATAAAATATTTGTACTTTTATTTTATACCATATCTTATGGCACAACTGATATGCTGTTGACTAGCATTGTTTGAAAGATTCTCAAAACAGAGCAACAATTGGGCATTTATTTTTTCAAATGTGCAAGAGAGAATGTTACTTTGGAAGGATGATATTGCTTCTGATACACTCAGTATGCATAATAATGCAGACAAAGAATTGTATAAGCCATATCTGCAAATGAACAGTCTTCCATTTTGTTTTGTGTGCATACAGAAAAAATTTTTCAATATGAATATTACAATTTCATTATCAATGACTAATTTTTGAACTAAGATTTCCAGGAATGAGACTTAAATATTTATAACATTAATATATTTGAATAATTATCAAAGAATTTGAGATTAAGAAATTCATAGATTGATTTTAACTACATTTATAAATTAGGACACAAGCTAAATTTAGGAAAAAATTTCCAATGTTCAAACATTCCACATTCAATAGAACACTAAAGGATCATTTTTAATATGTGTATATTATATTAATATATTTCACAAAATATATTCATACAAGATATATGTATGAAAAATATAAGGTATGCAATGACTCCAAAAGGATGATTTAAATATCAAAGTAATCACAAATTGTTTCAAGACTGCTTTGATATTTTTCATAGAATGAGAAAGTGCTTATTATTGTTACCAATTACATAAAGTCAATCAGGACATTTGTTGAGAGTGTGATCGTTACATAGGTTGAATCAAAAATCAATCACAATATATTTTAAGAGAGATTAAAACCAGTTTGGAACAGCTGCATGTCATCTTTAATTCAGTTGCTTCATTGGAAGTGGAAGAATCCTGGATAACATGCAGCTGTTCTGAACCAATTTTAACTGCTCTTAAAATATGCAGTACCTCAGTTAACTGACTTTAGGCCACTCTATATTATAAGATACAAGATTTAAAAAAAAAAAAAGTTTTTTTTAATGGGTTTTAAGATTAGAAAAACTAGAGTATAGAAAACTGTACAAAACTTTAAATTTCAGTTTTAGAAAGGTGAAAAACTTGTTAACATAAATTCAAATTTCAGGAAAATAAAAGTGTTAGAAATTGTAATGATGAATTTTTGAGTTTTTCTGAAATTTAAATTAAGCTTTAAACATTAAGAAAATGGGAAAACAGTTTCCAGTAACTATGCAAAGCCAAAGCTGAAGAAAGGTAGGAAATTTCAATTCAGTCTATTGAAAATTCTAATTGAAAAACCAGAATTTGCAATAAACTTCTACAGAAACTTTAGTTTTATATTGCTAATTTATATTTCTTCACTCTGAATATTTCCAAAATTTTAAATTATGTTTAAAGACCAGAAAGTGTTTCTAACTAACAAATATTTACCAAAGCAGAAATTTGCTTGAAATTTATATTAGCAAATATATAAATACTGAAAAATTTTTTCAGTTGTGTTTTAAATTTATGCAATATAAAATTTGTATATAAAAAAAAAGCTTAATAAACAAAAATAAATGTACAAGCATTATAATAATATAAATAAATGTTGTTAATAATTTATGAATATAGACAATAAAAAATTTTTGGTTACCTTTATAAGTTGTTGGAAATAATTAAATATATATTTCAAAACAAAGGAATTTTGATGTATCAATATGTAATTTTAGTATATAGCAATAGTTAAATTTCTTAAAGTAAAAATATTAAATGCTTTCTGTACAAGTACAATAAAATTTTTAAAAAATCAGTAAAAGATGTGAAAACCTTTATAAATCACATCAAATTAAAAGCAATTTAAAATAAAAAAAAAGTTTAGTAGACAGGTAGCTGATATTCAAAACTGATGTCACAAAAGGTTGAATTGAGTTATTCTAACTTAATAAGCTCGACATCAAATGTTAGAGTTGCATTTGGTGGAATAGTATTAATGTTAAGGTAAAAATTTATTTAATATTTAATAATAATAATAATAATAATATATTAAATAACTTCAGATAAATATACATTATACTTACATATACATTAAGATAAAAATAATATACATTTTTCAAATTATACTATGGATCCTCACACTTTGTGATTGATTCATTATTCTATCAAACCTTTTCTTTGAGAGTTCTTTGACTCTCACAGTAAGATTTGTCTCACACTAGTTTATGAAGGCTACTTACTAAACCAAATGATGATAAGCCAATTAATGTTACTTGTTTTTGAAACTGTCATACTAAATTACTTATTCTAGTGTATAACAAATCCAACACCTATATCATGTCACTTCTATAACAAATTAAAACAAAATTTTCTATAGTAACCACATGACATTCTATTATCCAATCTAAAGTAACAATCTAATGAGCCCATTATTTAGGAAGTGTCAGCACTCATCTAACTAATGTACCTGTACAGTACATACAATTCATTTTTGTTTTATCAATGTGGAATTAAAAAGACTCACTATTTTGTCAAAAAATGCCTAGAAGCATAAGAGTAGAATGGTCAAGTAAATTCTAGATCTAAAAGAATATGGACAACTGAGACCCCTGATGGCCGTGAAGTCCGACTTGAGCAACATCAAGTAAGAATGGCTTTGTCAAGGGCTACATATCTACTCTTCTCAATTCTTCAATTGCTTCTTTCTCATAAAAATATTCCATCATGCTTGATGGGAAATTTCTAGTTAAAAATATAAAAACTTTTTAATAATAAAAATATCATAACAGATGGTGCAACACAGGCAGTTTTAAATGTTGCTGGAAAAGTTAAGCAACTTGTTGCTGGATTTTTTTTCTATTAATAGACAAAAAACAAAACTTGCTTCTTAAAAAACAGAAAAAGCCTTGTATTTATTTAAAAAGTTCTGGTGAGACATATCTCAAAGTATACAATTTAGACAGGCACATAAAAAATGCACTGCATGAATGCTGTCAGTGCATCACTAATAAATACAATAATGGCTAAACTGATTGCATCACTCCTGATTGCCATAGCACACAGTTTGGGAACCACTTCCTTATGGCACTGTAAAAACCAAGCTGATAAAAGTCACTAATATAAGCCCATTAATGATGTAAATGCAGCATTTTAGGTAATTCACATTTATCATTTTAAACATTTCAATAAAGAAAAAGTGACTTGAGAAAATAAAAAAAGCTGTTGGAATACTAAATAAATATTACAACACAATAAAAATTATATGAAATTATTCTATAACAAACATTTTAATTTCACACTTGTAACAAACAATATATATATGTTAAACTCAAAACCCAAAATCCACCAGAACCTAATCCTACTAGACAAAATTAGTTCTAACAAAGTCTCTTTGTTAATTCTAGTTTTAACTAGTTAAATCTAAAAATCACTGTCTAGTGTTTGTAAAATCTAGTTATGTAAATACTTCAAAAGCTATGTTTTTGAAGTATTTACAATTTTACTAGGTAAAACTTTCTTACTGAAATAAATCATTTAAGTGTTTCAACAAGTTTAGATTACCAGCCGAACACAATGACCCCTTTTGCCACTCAGACTGTCCGTCCTACAACCCATATTGTAGACTCAATTTAACACTCATGTTGCTGTTCACTATTTCACGAGACAGAAATGACCTTGTAGACCAAGTCTGTGCTATTTATCTCTGAACAATTTCCTCACAGTATCCTGTGTAACCTGTAATTACCAAATTACCAACAAATTTAGAGGTGACTATTTTTTATCCAGTGTGTTTATATTTGTATTGTATTTAATATGTTAAATTTAGACATTATTATTATTATTATTTCATTTGTCAGTATAGTTGTTGTTGTGATGTTTACTTAATTTTGTGATTTTGTAAAGATAATTATACAATTAAAACTGTAATTTCAAACCAGTTCTTAGAAAAACCTTTTTTGGAAGTTCTTGGTTGTATTATGTAAATCATGAAAATTACTTAAGACAGTTAACTACAAAGCTTATCAAGGTCATTTGTAATGTAGAATGTTTTTTAAAAGTTTTACAAATTTACAAGGTCAATACTGGTAAATGAGTGATGTATATGGTTTAATTAATAATATAATATGTATAATTTATTCTTAAAGCTTCAATTTAAGGTGTGATTAAATTTTAAATTCTTAGAACACCAAGTGGGATACACACCAAATGTCACTCTAATCTATTACCAGATTAGAAGTGATAGTCTATGAAAAAATGTAGCAAGTTTAATTATTTTAAGTAATGTCAAAAGCTAAATTTGTAGTCTTTTAATTGAACTTTTTATTTTATTTTAAGCTGAAGAATTTTTTAAGATAACTGTAAAACCTACATTTAGAAATCCAGCAATGAGTTGCTTAACATTCCCAGCAACATTTAACCATAATAATAAAATATCATAACAGATGGTGTCACACACATTGCATATGTGGAACCATTTGTTACAATATTGTTATTTTTTATATTTTTAATTATTATAAAATGGCAACAAGTTTAATTTTGAAGGTAGGGATGGATTTTATAAAAAAATTATAAATGTTAATAATGAGTAAAAATCAACCACTTTTTACTAACCTTTAACATGCAGTCTTTTTTATTAATGTAATCTAATGTTTTCAATCACATTAATTGATCTTCGTTAGGATCGAACAAACAATTTTGAATTTATGACAAATGAAACCGATTAAAGAACATTTTAACTTAAAAATAACCACTTTTAAAGCGTTTAAAGTAAGTGCAGTTTGAGAAGAATGAGTAAAATCATCATTAAGTACAACTCTACTAGAGATATGACACACAACCCCCTTTATCTCCCCATTCTATTGACCGTTAACTACCAAAATTTAATAGCATCAATCCCCCAATACACAAACCACCCTACAAACATTCATACACACAGAAAAACACATGAATTTTTTTTGCATTTTTCAATGTTTCAAGGGCCCAAGTTCAAAAATGTAAAAATCTTGGGGGGAGTCAGTTTTTGATTGATTGCCATACTTTTCCTGTTATATATAACAGAGGGAACATATGGCAATTGTATAGTAAACTGTAAGTTAAGTAAAATTCAAGTTCAAGGTTGTGCAGTTGTCACATTTGCTATTTGGAAACATAGAAGAAAAGGATAAAATAATTCCTACTATATTAGCTCCATCCAAATCCCTGTAAGCACACTAACATTATTGTCTGAAGTTAATAAAAAATATCCAGGATGAGGATAAACTTCGAAAAGTCATTGATCAAATAAATGTAGAGCAAGAAGAAACTGAAAATGTTAACAAAGAGAACAAAACAGGAGGTGTTAGCTGGTTCATTGCCAAATATAAATATCTCTTTAGTAAGAAAAGCAGCCAATGAAAATTTAAAGAAGCAAGCCAAGAGAATGAAAATGATTTCAGATGCAACACATCCCCTGGACTGATATAGGAGGTAATGATATTTTAAGTTCTGGATTTGAACAGAGCAAAAGAAGACATTCAAAACCTCGTGGTTATGTTTGAAAGGAATGAAGACTGTCTGTACAAGATTGGGACAAAAGATGAAGTTTTGAATAAGCCATATGATAGGTATGGTCACTTATGTTTAATAAGGTTAAAATAAATTTTAAACTGAAAGTTAAATGAAAAACAGTTGATAGATAATTTTGCTAATTTTTTCATATCCAAATTTGATGTTTCTTCTTCTAGGTACTGTAAATCATGAAATTTCACAAAGGAATGCTAACTGGAACAAAGCAAGCATTCTTTTGCTGTGCCATACAATTAGTATTACACTTCAATGCTTCTGCAAGAAACAAGAAAATCTCTGAATCTTGAAATGACATTATATGCCTTGTTCAGTAAAGAAAAGTGTACAGGTAACCCCTGTATAACACGGTAGTTATGTTCCAAAAACTGCCGTGTTATGCGAATCCATGTTATACGAAACAAAGAACTAATATGAAAAGGAGGGTTAGGTTCCAAAAATTAAAAAACAT
The DNA here is from genome assembly GCF_000671375.1 of Centruroides sculpturatus. Classification (NCBI taxonomy): domain Eukaryota; kingdom Metazoa; phylum Arthropoda; class Arachnida; order Scorpiones; family Buthidae; genus Centruroides; species Centruroides sculpturatus. Next base: position 195,513 of record NW_019385651.1, on the reverse strand, counting down.
GCTAGTATATTTTCATAATTAAGATAAATATCTTCATTAAAAATTTTAAAGTGATACATATTAATATAAATTAAACAATGTTTTCTTCGTCATCACTAAAAACACTATTAATTAACCGAGAGCGTTTTCTTTTTGGCAAGTTATCCTTATCCTCTGAGCATTTTTCTGCATTATCTTCAGATCCATGCTTTACCTTTTGAAAAAAGTATGTAATTTTAGATTTCTTGCTTCTAGTTAAAAGATCTTTATAAATTTCCTTATATGGTGCTAAGCACTTATGAAGAATAAAGCAAGTATGGAATAAGGGAAAAACATTCGGCAACATCAGAAGAGAAGCGTCGCGATCTGGCAACATTGAAACAAGTTTCGAGAAGGACCACGTGTATCGACAGAAGGCGAGAAGAGAAAATTTTCATACTTAAGTACTAATAGTTCATGAAAATAATAATTTTCGTAAACTATTATTACTTAAGTATGTAAAAATTTATTACATTTCCTGTTGTACGAGGGTTTTACCCAATTCTCGAACCGTGTCAGAGTAGATCCGTGCTATAAAAGTACCGTGTTATACGGGGGATGGTACCAATTCTCGAATCGTGTTAGAGTGAATCCGTGCTATAAAAGTACCGTGTTATACGGGGGATGGTACCAATTCTCGAACCATGTTAGAGTGAATCCGTGCTATAGAAGTGCCATGTTATACGGCGTTTACCTGTACTATCTACTGATAATGATTAAAATAATAGGCCCAATGAAGTTTATTCACTAATTACAATTGCTGTTTTTTTCATAATTACAATAAGCTTTTACTAAAATCATGTTCTAATGGTAAGGAATTTTAGTCAATATTTCTTACTAGCTAGAATCCATTTTTAGTTCATACTAATGCTGTCAACTACATTTTTTGATTCTATCAATAGATTTAACTAGTTAAAACTAGAATTAACAAAGCAACTTTGTTAGCACTATAATTGAGTATTGAGCATTTCAATATTTTCACATTTTTCATCTGAAATGAATCATCATCATAAAGTAAGATCCAGAGTATTTCATATAGGAATTAAACTTACATCTAAAAACTCATTTTAAGATTTGGCAATAAAAGATCAAGAATTTCATTATAAAACTATTAATTAAATGGATACATAATTATGCCACAACACCCACACAGCAGTTTCTTTCCAATATTACTCACTTACGCTATCGCTGATGTTACTTGGAAATCATCATCAATATTGTTCTTATTTTACAATAGTCCTCTCAGTGCATTAGTTACAGCCTCTGTCCTCTAGACTGAAAATGATGACCTTTCATTTTTGTAAAGAGAAAGTTGCAGACAACAAGATTAGGACTGTATAATGAATATTGAGCAATGATAATTTTCTGGGGCAAAAAGTCACACAATGATTGAAGAGCAAGCAGGAACACTGTTGTGATAGACAATACATCCATCACACCAATTTGGGAGAGCATGACATGTGTCTTTAAATGGTCCAATATAATTAGATAAAATTTTATTAAGCATCTGCTTTAGATAGCAGATACTTAACAAAATTTGAACATCCTTGAGCAGACCAGCATGGATATTGAAGAACCAATGCTGATTCATTTTTCCACAAGCCTCAATACTACTGTTTGCAAAAATTAATAAAACATTTTGCAGCAATGAAACATTATCAGGCCTCAGAACAGAAAAATGACTTCAAAATAAATAAGAACAGTAACTCAAAACAAGGAGAAAGTGACTAAACAGTAAATGAAATAAAATTAGTTGACAATGATGATATACTTATTTGTAAGGAGTCGAGTCCAAATAGTATTTTATGTTTATGGGTTTTGTTTCATTTGACATTATAATTTAGTTTGAGAATGTTTTGTCATGTTTAAAGGACAATAACTTATTTTCATTATTAACTAGCAGATAAGCCCAGCGTTGCTTAGGCAAAAAGTAACGATAGCAAAGATTAAGATTATTACATTACCAGCCAATCACACAGAATGCAAGAATTAGGTTCCCCTGTTTCCAGACTAATTAGAAAATTTTTAGATGGGTCTAAAATTATGTTTGATTTAACACAAAAAACTGCATCTGCACCTGTAAATCTTGCACGTTGCTTTCTGTTAACACTTCCATTGTTGAAGCCTTAATCCTGTCCCTTTCCCCATGGGGGGGATTTCAAAAAAATCCCTTGTTAGTGTGCATTCTCATGATGTACCCTAACTGTGTACCAAATATCAAGTTTCAACTCCTAACCATGCTGAAATGCTCATATACACGCGCGTCATCTATCATAGGATAAATGTACTATGCCAGAAACCTTCGCGGGAGTATCTTAAACAACTTTCCAAAGTTACATGGCAATTGGATAAATGGTGTAGTAATGCATGAAGGACAGATAGCAATACATTCATTTTTATATATATAGAAGAAGACTAATAGTAATTACGAATAAAGCAACCATAATTTGTAATACCACAAACTGAGCATCCAGCTATTGGCACTATTTGCTGCAGTGGCATAATTTAGAACGAATACTCGCACAGGGTCTAGACGTGCATTTCTCATGTGTTTGTGCAAGAAATTTGTTTCTGCATAAATGGTGTCATGATTGCAAATTCTGGTCCAAAACGTTCATTTTCATGTGTTTTTCCCTCTTCTTGCATTTGCATAAATGCAGCCTTATAGTGAAGACTCGAATAGATGCCAGTCTGTGACAAAACCAAAATCAGAACCCAGGAATTTCTGGTTTTGTTTTCGAGTGCATCGTATCCCAGTTGGTTGACCAAAATTAGTGAAATAGGTCATTAATTATCCTTTGCTATGTCTGTATATTTTGATCTGGTCTTTACTTGGTTTCTTTATTTTTTGTAGAACATAACATAAGCTAGTAAGCACTGGGTTGGTCAGCAGTTTGTTAATTAAATGAAGGTGTTTATTAGAAGATATACAGCATGTATCAAAAAAAAAAAAAAAAAACTGAGATCACCTGTATACAGTTTTTTCTAATAAGTTAGCTTCTTAAATTTTGCAAATTAAAATTTTTAATTGGTTAAAATGATTAATTAGAAAAAAGTTTTCAGAGTCACAGAATTATTAAAACATTTCATTAAATTAAATAAAAAATTCAGAAACAAAATGCATAACTTCCCCTGTGAAAATATGACGACATAATAGAACAAATTTAAAATTAGTCTGCGGTGCCATCCATTAAGAGATTTTGTTAAAAAACAGCTTTTATATTATTAATAATTACAAAACTGCAAATAGTTTAATTTTGAGGGTAGAGATAAGTTTCATATAAAATTATAAATGCAAATAACGAGTAAAATCTTCATGAAATCCAACTCCACTTGAGTTATGACACTTGATCCTTTTCTATCTCCCCACTCCTCAATCTACAGTATAACCACCAAAATTTAATAGCATCAATACCCTTTATACACAAGCTTACCATGCTAAATTTTGTTTCTTAATTAATTAATTTAATCATTACCCCATCCTGAGATATTCAATGAAATAGATCCCAACACACACATGCAATTTTTTGTTGTTGTCATTTTTAGATTCAGGAGGTCTCAAAATGCAGAGATTTGCAAAAAACTCAGAGGATCAAATTTGACACAATTCCAGTATTTTCCCATATTATATACATAACAAGCTGAGAAAGTAAAACACTGTTTTTATTTACACACCTCGGTGTTAATGTGGTTGTTGATTAATTTATTAAATTGTTCCTTAATAAACTTTTCAAAATTTTATGAAATATTAACAACTCGAAAAAATTTAATCGATAATTTTTGTTACACTATCAAAATTATTGAAACAAAAATTGAAAAATGATAAACATAATTTAAAAGGACACTATCATTTTTTTGCACTTGGTTTTCATTTTTAGACTTGTTTATTATTTTAGACCTACCCTCAAATTGAAGTTGTGAAGAGCTTGGAAGAAATTAAAATACTGTACTTTGGGAAAAAAAAATGTTGACGTTAGACTGGGCACTCAAATTTATGATATTGTGTAACATTTTCAAGACCTCAAAAGTCATATAATAACACAAAGTTTTCTATGTGCAACAAGAAAAAGATATTATGGGCATCACAATTTAAGTATTTAAACATTAATTAATGAAGTAATATGTGACAGCTTGGTATCACAGAAATACTGTTGCATATAATGGCAGAAAATGTGAGAAATAGTGACAATTGCCGAAATAGTTGAGAAAAAGTGACTTAATTTAAAAATAGTGAGTGAGAAATAATTAGTAGTAGTGATCTGTTTCGAGGCCTGCATTATATATATAATATATACAGTATATCTAACTGAACAAATGTGTTTATACATGAAAGCTGTCACTTGCCATGTAATAGTGGAACTCTTATTACCAAGTTAGGCTGAGACTCCACTAGCATAAAAATGAGCATAAAAACTCACACCGTAAATACTTTTAATCATATGACCTATTTGCATTTACACTTGGATTGCAGTGGAGGTCCAGCTTTACTAGCAAAGGTTTTACTTCAATGGTACTATCAAAGTTACAGTTGTATATGTGATATATCGATATAAAATTAATTATTATATTCTACAATTTTTGTATTATAATTACAAATGTAGTAAAAATAATATCTTTACTTTCATATATTAACTTTTTATCATCATCATAGTATTATTATTATTGTTATGTTTTGTGAGTTATACTCAGTTCACACCGGTGGCTGTATACTATGCCGGACCAAAGTCAAGGCATAGCAACCAAAACAAAACTAAAATTAAAGAAGTGTGTCAGTGTGTGTGTCTGTATTCAGGAATTTCCTAACAATGTGGCATGTATTCAATATAGTGGCCTTCTGTAGTGTGATGTATGTATTTCTACTCAATTGTAATGTTCCCAGGCTTTTGTGTAGTGTGTGTGGTATCACACCTGTACAGGAGAGAACGACAGGTACAATAAGCACCCTATCCATCCTCCACAGATGCCTGATTTCCTGGGCGAGTTCTGTGTACTTGCTAATTTTTTCAGTGCATGTGTTTTGTACATTGTGAGTGTTTGGAATGGCTATGTCTATAATGTATGTGATTTTATTGTGTTTGTCAATGAGTGTGATGTCTGGTCTGTTGTGGTAAATTGTTTTATCTTTATTATTATTATCATCATTATTGATGAGACTATGTCTCGTCTCTAAAATTGCACTGCTGTCAATGGCTGCACACCTTAAAGGTATGAAATGACAAGCGCTGCAATTTGGCACAGAGTATTTGGTGCCCAAATCATGTGTATATAAAATAAACCAGACTTGTAGATAGTCAGGCAACTGAGAACCAGGACAAAATAAAATATGAAATGCTGAGACTGTTTCTACAAACAGGCATGAGTGAGAGATTTGCGCATGCATTGCTTGCGCTCTCCAAGACTTAGTCTAGTCCCAAGAATGGCGTCGCTGTTTTACTTGTTTTTTTAAAAATCATATTATAGTATATTATTAAGGTATTATACTGCACTTATATGCTTAGCATTTTATTATATACTTATCTAAATTGAAGAATTTTCCTTTTGCTGTCCATATTGCTTGTTTTAGGCATACATTCTTCAATCAGGATGCCTCGTCATATATACATGGATACTTTCAGATGTTTTCAATAAATCTTTTCAGATCTACTCTAGGTTTTTTCAAAGTAGCCATGAGAGAATGTACATAAAAGCTTGTTTCCCTCCAATTTTCATACAATGTCACAATGACAGATTCCACTGACTTCTGATTGGTTGATAGATACCGTTCTATGGATGTATTTGAGTTGAGAGTTGAACACTACTTAACTCACTTTATGCTCATTTACAACCTGTTCCAGCATAAAATATCATTGTCATTTAATTAAAAGTAATTACAGCGTGGATTTTTGTGCTAGTGGAGTCTCGGCCTTAGTAGGTAATAGTAAGATTCTTATTACAAACTTCATTTATAAAATGCTATGGAGACTGAAAACATTGTTCATATGGGAATCTTATTACCAAACCTTATATACTGTAATAAAGATTTTAAAGTATTACTTAAAAAATATTATATTAAAGTTTGCATTTCAAAAAGAACTTTCACAACTACCTAGGACAATATATTAATGTAACTTGTTATAGACAGTTTCTTACATTTCACAAGTTCTAACTGTCTAAATTAAGTACACTTCTAGCCCAAATACACATTAAATAAATAGCCTATCAAATTGCAGCCACAATAAAAATGGTTTATCACATCAAGATGAGAAGGAACTAGACTCAAATTATTCAAATATAACTTTAATTAATATGAGGAATACATTTTGAGTACACAGACTCTTCATTTTTACAAAAAATTTTTAAAAAGTTTCTTCAAAGACAATACATACAAATGTGTCTTTATTCCAATCCAGTCCTTTCAAATGGTTGCACTTCATATAAAATTAAGTAACTATATGAAGTGCCACTGCCAGAGGGATATTTTAACTGTTTTACATTTAGAGGTGGACGAGCAGCCTATAACAAAAGGTTGACTCAGCCATGAGATTGTTAATTCTTCAAATGTGCATTTGAAAGGACTGGATTAGAATAAAGACATGTATTGTCTTTGAGAAATCTTTTTAAAAATTTTTTGTAATGATAAATTCGTCCTGGCCATATTTTTATATTAAACTCCTCATTTGTTTAATATGTTTCTAACTGTCTGTAACAAGAATTACATTATTCCATTGTTAAATTTCATAAAACCAAGCAATTTAAAAGATGAAAATAACAATTGTAAAATTTTCACCAGAACTTCATGTCAGTCTGAAAAAATAAATCCCCCAGCAAACAATATTAAAAGACCTTTATTCTATTGCTATTTTAATGAAATGAAATATCTAAAAACAAACATTTTCAATTTAAAATTGCTCATTGTAATCTTAATATCAAATGTTAAGATACAGCATACATCTTGATTATCTCTTCTATATGTTGAGATTAATTTGTATCAATGTATAATTCGTGTCAGACTTATTACTGTTACTAAAGAGTGAAATAAAAATTTAAAAAAATACTTAAATTTAATCTATATATAATATGTCTCAAGCCCAGATTAGGGTTTCTCATTTCCCGGTATTTTGCTTGTCCCGGGATCCCGGGATAAAAGTGAACTGTTTCCCGGGATCCCGGGATAGAATTAATTATTTTTAAGGTATACAAAATATCTTGAAATCAAATGATATAATTATTTTCCATTTTTTAAAGTAATTTTAAAGTTTTGTAACCTCCAAAATCATATTAATAATGCTGTGTTAGGTCTATAGGCCTATAATAAAAATTACCTTTAAATAACGTAGAAATTTTCACAAATAGAAAAAAATTAATTAAAGTTTGCTGGAAACTGCATACAACAACAACAAAAAAAATGTTTTGAATTGAGTTAAAAATTAAAAAAATGAACTTCTAATTTAGAAGGTAATTTTCGTTTTTTAAATAAAATATAATACAAAATATTGCAAACTTTTATAAGATTTTAAAAAGCAAAGATGGTCAATACTCCGATAACTCACTCTAATTCTTATTTTAGTAATGAAAAGTCTTGCCACCGAGAATGCCCTTTCCGATTCAATTGATGTGATTGGAATAGTGTTTAATGCATTTAAGAGAAGACAGATATTATGTGTTTTTTCACCTGTAGCCTGGAAGCTTTCGAGTTCGTTTTCGAGATTGTAGTACTTCTTTCGCTCTCTAGTATTCTTGATTTGTCTACCTTGGCTGCTTTAATAGCGGCATCAAGCTTAGAGCTCGATAATTCGGCAATTCATTTGGCTTTAATAATCAGGTTTATGAAGAAAAACTTCATACTTGCAGACTTTGTACTCGTTTGTATCCTTGCCCAATTTGCACAATCTGGCGTCAGGCATTTATTGAAGCTACTGGGCATGGTTAAAACTCAAGACAGCGTAAGCACAATTATTCCAGATATTACAGGTTCCGACAAGTAAAGAATTTTTATAGTCATGCCACAAATAAGCTATATATTGATTATTGACCATTTGTGACATGCTATAACGAGCAAAAATTTAAAAAAACTAATAGGTAGGTTTAAAATTAATAAATACAAATGTATTCTGGCAGTGAATGAGTTAATTATGCTTTCTATTTGCAAAACTCCTCAACCTTAACACAAAATAAGAAAAAAAGTGAATTTTTAAGAAATTTGCGGGATTTCCCGGGATATTTCCCGAGTTAAAAAAACAACCGGGATCCCGGGATCCCGGAATCTCGTTTCAGAAACCCTAGCCCAGATTATAATTCTAGTCCATAATTGGTCTAAAGAATAATTAATTAACTTCTACAATTTATATAGACCAGGAAACAAATACCAGACAGAGATCTAAGGGCAGTATGACTGGTAATAAATCTAAAATGTCTGTAAAGTAAAAGCTCTGAGTTCAAATCTCACTTTCAGTCAATGTTTTCTTTCAAAATTTTAAAAATAATTTTAATCATTAATCTTAATACAAGATCCCAAATTCAAGTAAATAATAACTAGGTCATTGTGCAACTTAGTCATATCGCAATAGAATTGAGGCAGAGCCAGAAAGAAAGAAATTATTCTTGTGCTTATTAGGCACAGAAGAGGCAATCCTTGTACCTGATGGATGAGACAAATGAATTTTGCACTTGCCACCACAAAACAGTCTATCCTTGTACTTATATATATGGCTAGAGCATTTGGCACCAGAGGCAAACTTAAATATGGTGTCTTTTAGATAAGCCTTTCATTAGTCTGTTAAAAAATTGAAAAATTATAAAATTGCTTAAAAAAATAAAAATAGCTATATTTCTAAAAATTTTTAAAGATAAAAGATAGAAAACCAGTCTCTAAGCTAAAACATTCAATTGACACCAATTCTAAGGTAAGGAATTACAACAGTTATTTTTATTCATTTTAACTAGTGATGTGCCAGATCGTTAAAAATGTGTATCCACAGATATGGATACGGACATGGATCTCAACTTTCGTACTCAGTCAGCGCCGGTGTGTGTGTGACCTTGGACCGATAGTTGACGCTTTGCATTAATAACACAATGTGTTTTGACTTGCACTGCACGTGTTTTTGTTTATAGTGTGAAAGTGTACTAAATTAGAATTCACCACAAAGGCAGACAGGATAAAGTAACAAAAGTTGATATAATTTTCCAATTAAGTTATTTCGCATCTTTATACAGATTCTATTTTGGGGGATTCCAACTTCACGGTACAAACAGTAGCATGCGAAATTACAGCGATAATAATAGTACGCTGCACCCAAAGCATGTGTACAATACAGATCCTGATTGTGACAATATAACCTGGAACCTTAAAACTAACCTTAAACACTAACTTAACACTAATAACAGAAAAAGGGATAGAATTAAGAAGACAGAAAAAATGGTAGATAAGATAGAAATAGGGATATCTGGGGTTTTGTCCCTTTTTTCAGCTTGTTTCTTTATGCGTACTATTGGGTGGGATAACACACGTCCTTCTCCTATAACTGGCCAGTTCTCTTCTTCAATAATTAGGATTTTTCCTTTCAAGTCGTCAATACGACCTTAAAACATGATTTTTTTTCTGAACTTATTTCTGAACTATCCACTCATTGAAAATACGACTCCCAGTATTCTCACCTCGTCCGTACACTCTGCCGTCTGGTTTAAGTATGACCTGCTACGTCACTTCTTTTTTCTCCGGCTCCTGTTTACACCTTTGCTCCTCAAATTTCTAGGAACTGCTCATCCCACCCAAGGGACAGGGAATAGATAAGAAAGTTCTAGAAGAAAATAGAACAATAGAACAAAGGGTAGAAAGAAGAAACGAAACTAAACTAAAATTAATATTTACAAAAATATAGCGTACCGCCACAATAGTTTAGTGCAGTGTTTCCCAACCTTTTTT
>NW_019385651.1:172480-182110 GCF_000671375.1 Centruroides sculpturatus | reverse complement strand
TACTAACGCGTTTAACTCGTTTGACTTTACGAACGTACCCATTATTAAAGACTTCGATACAAAAATGAAAATTTGTGAATTGGCAAAGAAGTTTGATCTACCGGAATTGTCGGTCAGAACAATTATAAAAGGCATAGAAAAAATTCTCGAAGCTGTGAAAAATGCTCAATCTTTAAATTCAAGTATCATTCGTAAACGTCACAGTATTATTGCTGAGATGAAAACAATGTTAAAATTATGGCGTAATAATCAAGTAAATGTGAAAAATTGTAAAATAATACAGGCCTAATTTGTTATACATATGTATTATCTAAGATTTTATTACACATTTTTTTCTAAATTATTGTTTTCTTTAATCTCTGGCCCCAATTAAAAATTATTTGTATGTATTTATATGCGAAATTATACCCCGACTTACGCAAATTTGACTTACACGGTTACTGCTCAGTCCCACCTATCGCGTAAGTTTGGGGTATTACTGTAATGGACTCTTATATTTTACGTTTAAATGGACCTATATATATCTGGATTTCTCATCACAATTAATTGAAAATGGCAAAGTTTCATCAAAATCAGCAATTTAAGTTCCATTATAAAATTAAAATACATGATAACAATAATTCTTCAGTTTACTTGAAGTTTTACAGAATGTTTGCTGGGAGCATTGCATTTTTAACCAACATTCTTAAATAATTAAAATATATTTATCTATAATTTAAAAACTTCATTATTAACTTCAACAGAACTTCAATATTGCAAGAATTATAATAATAAACACTTAAGACCAAAAAGGATATATTCCTGGATGTCCAACTGAACCATATGCATAATCAGGAGAACAGATCAGTTTTGCTCTTTGACCTAAACTCATCTGGAATAAAAATTACTATGTTAATATCTAGGTTTTAAAAACTCAATGGGAGTAAATAATAAAAATCATTCAATTATTTCTATCAGCTTGTCAACTTGTCACAAGGCTAAAATCATAACTTGTTTTGTTAGGGTTTATTGAAAGGTTTAGTAATTTAAGTGACTTGTTTATATGATCTATATCTTTTTGTAGTGTGTTGGCAACTATTAGCTATTTTTATGTCATCAGCATATGCATTTATAAAAGAGGTATTGATGCTAGAGAGGTTTGTTAATATAAGCTATAAAAAATAGATTGCTGAGTATAGATCCCTTTGGAATGCCAATTAGAGGAGAATATTCACTGAAATAGAAATCAGGTATTTTAATTTTATAAATACAAAGTAGAAAATAATTATTAAGCCATGTTAAAATAGTGCCATTTATATTAAATTCAGTTGACAGTTTATCCAGAAAAATATTAGGAGTTAAGAGTCAAAAGCTTTAGAAATATCATTATAGACAACATATGTTGGGAGTTTTAATTCAAAGTTTTTCAGTATTACGTACTGAATTTCTAACAGATTACTAGTGGTTGAGAAATTGTCTAAACTAGACTGTTGGCAAAGAGAGAGGCAAGATGTAATTGAATAATACATTGATCTATACAGGCAGGTTTTAAAAATTTTAGGTTCTTTTTTAGGTAACATAGAGACTACAGACATTGATCATTGTTTAGGTAAAAATCCAGACTCAAGAATCAAGGGAAATAAATGTAGAAACACAGAAGCAGAAATAAGTGCTAGCTTTTTACAAAAAATAGTAGGAATGTTATCAGGACTATAGATGAAAGTATTTACAGATTTTATGACATCAAAGAAAATTGCTTAGGAAAATATGGTTTGGGAGGAGGTGTGACCTAATAGATTTTTATTGTTTAAAATATGACATAAAAGTTTAAATTGACCTTCAGGTATCACATGGAAAAAATGTGGTTTAGTTTGCCAATAGTGAGATATATGACATCTATAATCAATGTTGTTGCAACTTTCGGATGCACTTTTAGAATTTAAGAACAAAGAGCAAGAATGTTTTAGGATCAAAAGCGAAATCAGTAACAATTTTGTGAAAATAATTTAGATAATTTAGTTTACATTCTTTGTAATTTGTAATGCTTTAAGGTAACATTATAAATGTAGAGTGAGCAGGGATCTCTGTTTTATTTTCATCTACATCATAAGGATCAAATATAATTGCACATTTTCTTTAGTGTTCTTGTATGCCATTTTTGACTGTTTAGGTTTATTCTTTTATAATTTAAGAACTGCTTAATAGGGTGGGAGAAAAAGTTATAAATATTTAGTGTTTATTGTTTAATGTTAATTGAAGGATCCAGAAGAAATAACCAATCAAGAAAACTCAAATACTTAGACAATGAAAATCATTTAACTGTTGACCAATTGGGAATTGAAATAGTACAAATGTTATATGGGATGAAGGTGTGAATTTTATTAAGAATAATTTGAATTGTGCAATGGTCAGATTTAAAACTGGTAATCGAAAAAGTAGAAATTTGAGATTGAAATGAGAACACCAAGTCAAAGAAGGCATTCTGTCAAGTTGGAAAGTAACTTTAACACTAGGGCCTCCCTAGCACCATCATATTCAGAAATAGATAATCCTGAGTATTTCTTTTTAAACAACATTTATTATTACTTTATTATTATGTTAAAGTTGACATAAAAATAACTAATAGTTGCCAACATACACTACAAAAAGATATTAATCATATAAACAAGTCATTTAAATTATTAAACCTTTCAATAAACCCTAACAAAACAAAAGTTATGATTTTTAACCTTGTTAGAAACTATCCCAATAATAATTTTTTCCTTAATAGCCAGTGTCTAGAGATTGTTAAGTGTTTGTGACCTTGGTGTCATATTTGATAACAGACTTTCTTTTAACCTACATATAGAAAATCCAATAAAAAAATATCATCTGCCACAGAATGCTTTTGCGAAATTTTAAAAACATTTCAAATAAAAACACACTCCATGCTATTTTCTTTTTGCTAATTTCTAACCTTTAATTGATTATGCATTACCTACATCGGCCTCAGCTCCTGCATCTGCATTAAATAAACTTAATATAGAGCTAAACAAAATTTTTTTTACTCTCAACAAACTATCACATCTTCCATCCACTAACTCTCCTGATGTTGAGCAACTAAATGGCGTTCCTGACTTATTCCAACATATAGATTACTTTCATATTTATACATATAAATATTTTAACAGCCTTCCTCCTGCTCATTATATCTCTATCTACATTCTACATTTAACAGTAGATTAACTTGTATCCATATGCCCTACTGCCGCCTGAATGTAACAATCAGATTGTTTTTTTCTACTGCTATCAAAATCGAAGATAATTTCCTTGACTTCTATAAATTCAAAGCCATTTGTAAAAAGATACTATACTCCAAATAATTTTTTATTTGTTTTGTTATTGTTTTATTACTTTCACATTGTTTTCTCATTTTAGTTTTATCACACTTTTTTTTTAATAATTAATTGGGATTGTTGTAATGAGGGTGGCAAATATTGTCTGTGAGACATTGCTAAATTCAATATAATAAATAAACAAACAAACAAATACTTTCATGTCTGCCATCATGGAATTTCTCAAAAATGGGCAATACAATGTTTTTCAAATTGAACAAAAATTTGAAGAGTCAGGACACAACTGTACATGAAGCTGATAAAATGTAGTGTTTTAGATAAATTCATGAAACATTTGGATTATATAGTCCATTGGGCATAGTCAGAGAATGATAGAATGCTGGTCAAAAGAACCAATGAGGTCTCACAAATGAACAAAGATTACAAAGATGTATCACAAAATACCAATCTTCCAATCATCATCCCATTCTCAAAAGTTTGGTATACAAAAGGTACTGGTGTCATATAAAAAACATCACTAAAACAATTGCACCATGTTAGTATCTTATAAAATCTGTAACATTTGCAGTAAAAGGCATGAACAAGTTGTGCCACTTGTCAAAGTTATCAAGAAAAAATTAACATTAACAAACAAAATATCAAAGATATCAAGTTTTTATACAAATATTTCCAATTGTGAATAGGAAATTTTGGGAAACAATTTTCAAGAGTAACAATTAAACCTTTTGAATCTCATACAACCCCGATGAAAAAACCTCGAACAGCATGTTATTTTAATTCATCTCTAACTTATCCTTCAATAATATCAAACAGAAAAATTTTTGTACAGTTATAATTATTTTATATTAGTAAACTTTTATTATAACTGAGGATTTTATTAATACACAAAAATTTTTCATGTTCATAATATATTAAAAAATATTATGAGCAGTTAAAAAAAGCATTTGCAACAAAAAAGCTTGGACAGACCCATTTCTGACAAATAATAGAAGTTGCAGCTGAAGTTCAAACTTTAAACTTATACGGCAAGCAGAAGTACTGTACATGTTTGACATTTGAACTACAAGTAATGCACGTTGCACCACACATTCACATAGCACACTGATTCATGGGATATTGTTGAAAAATGGTGGAAACATTTAAGAACGACAAAGGTTACCAAAAAACGTAAATAAACAAAATAAACTATTTAAAAATATTTAGAGGATGTTTAACCTATCCCATGTTGAAATATTTCTCCATTGCGAGTTGCGCCATGTTGAATTTTTGTCGATGTTAAGCCTAACAAAAATTACATGTTTTTGAAAAAGTAATCATGGCTATCATGTATCGTCTGAAATTTTTTTTTATCTTGCACAAACAAAATAGATATATTAATAAATGTAAAAACAAAAAAAATTATATTTCAGAAATTAGTTTTAATATAAAAATTATAACAACTAGTGACATCTAGTTTCAAAAACATTCTGATGCTGAAACAAGATATCTCAAGTCCACTGGTCAAGGTCAGCATGTTGCAGCCTGAGATATGTCAAGAATAACACGAGACAGGTTAATAATACTAAATAATTATTTTTTACTTTAATTAGCATTGTGTCTCCTACCGTACAATATAATAGTAGGGCAATTCCAATGCATTTTGCCTGTTCTCACGACATACTTTTGTTGAAGGAAGTAGCGGCTTATATAAATCCGAAAGCAGCTCAGAAAATTATTTTTAGAAATTTACAAACGTATTATGCTGTTGATGGTAGAAGATGCCATTAAAAACAAACCTACTTCTACAGAATTATGATAAGCTATTATAAACACAAATATATAAAAATTCTATAGGCACTTCACATCACTTGCAAAAAAATTGAATAATTAAATAATTTCTGGATTAAAATCTTGTTTCTTTACATTATTATTCATAAATGCTTAAATAATCATTATTTTAATAAAATACATTATAATTTTAACCCAAAACAAAGAAAAATGCAGACGTTTAAGCCAAACTTCTATTCACCATGCTTGACGTTCCAAATGAAATTGTCAAACTTCTAGGATTTAGAGATTGGATACTATCAATAACACTATCAGTACTATCAGTGTTTTAAAAATATCCTTGCTATCGATAGTCCAATTTTCTATTGTACTTTTCACACGAAACTAAATATTTATTTTTCATCATCATATTTTAAATTTAGTTTTAAAAATTTTTATTATTATTACCTTTGAGTAAATGCCATCTATTCTTTCTAAGTTTATCTGTTAGCCATGAAGTTTTGTTATCTATAATTGTAGAATGTCCATCAGAAAGAAATTAACATTTGGGAGTATTTCCAAATTGATGAGAAAGGCAAACAACTTGCAAAATGTTTTTTTATGTAAAAAAATGTACAAACATCAGGAAACACATCAAATTTAAGGGATCATATAAAACATTTACACCCTATTAAATTTAGAAAAGTTTTTATTAGCAATAATGTCAAGTCAACTTCAACATCTAGAGCTTGAGATTTAGAAAACTAATCATCGAAGTGGCCATTAACACGACAAGAAAAAGTCAATATTTCATCAATGATCAAGATGTTTTCAATATCAATAGCAAAAGGACAACTAATATAAATAAAAAATTGGCAATATTCATTGCATGTGATTCACAACCATATTCTATCATTAATGATAATGAATTTGTGCAATTTATACATGAATTAGAACCAAGATATAAACTACCCTCACCAAAATATATCAGCAACATACTTGTACCCAACTTATACAAAGAGTGTAAAGAAAAATTGAAAGTTATGATCAATATAGTGAAACATGTATCCATAACTACCAACATGTAGTCTTCTATAAATAATTGGTCATATTTAACCGTAACATTTAAAAATAAAATGTCATGTTACATGCCATTTTATTTTTAATGATATATTTACATTGTGTGTACTTGAAATTCTGATAGTTGCTACTGCTTATACATCAGAGAATATAACAAATTTGTTGAAAGAAGTTTTTTAAAATGGTCTTGAGAAGATAAAATTGTATGCATAACTACTGATAATGCAGCCAACATGTTAGGTGCATGCAGCATATTAAAAATCAGAAATCAACCTTGTTTTTCCCACAGCTTAAACCTCATCCTGTTCAGGATACTCTAGTAGGAGATGAAGAACTAATAAGAATAACGAAAAATGTAAGAAAATTATAACTCACTTTTAAACTTCAACCAAAACTTCTGATAAACTCCAAGATATCCAAACTAAACAAGGAAAAACACCTAAAAAAGTAACTGAAGAAATAGTAACTTGTTGGAATAGTTATCTAAATATGATAAGAAATATAGGACTTGCTTTTATTTTATTACCAAAATCTTCCTTGCCACTAACAGCTGAAGAAATTGTAGTTTTACAAAAAAGTTGTAATTGTTTGGAACCTTTTGAACAAGCAACTAACAACGTCTCAGGCAATACATACATTACAATATCTTCAATCATTCCAATTGTTCATGGATTTCCTGTCAAGCTAAAGACACTAGAAAATTCTGTTACCACAGAATGTAGTAAAAAGTTATTGCAATCATTAAAAGAAGAAATAATCAAAAAATTAAATGGTTACAAAACACAAACTATATGTGGCATTCCAACAATTTTACATCCTAGATTCAAAAGCCCTGCTTTTTCAACTCAAGGAGAACTACATACATTTTTCAAAAGCAATAATAAATGAACTTGCAAATATAATAAATTGAATTTGGTAAAAATAGTAAAAAACATGGCCAACAGTTATTAACATTTAATATACAATAAAATATAAATACAACTTTTTTCACAAAGTAAAACCTTTGCTTTTGTTCTTCTTCCCGTCATTTTTCACCATCAGCAGTCCATGAAAATTTACAAAGATATGGAGACGACCTTCCTTTTAAGGCTACTGCCTCAGCAATAAAATATGTGAAATATGGTAAAGTGTCCTCTGGTGCTCCTGCCACTATTATAATAATACATTTCGGAGACAGAGATGACCTTCCTTTTGAGGCAGAAGCCTCAAAAGGAAGGTCATCTCTGTATCTTTGTAAATTTTCATGGACTGCTGATGGTGAAAAACGACAGAACAACAACAAAAGCAAAGGTTTTACTTTATGAAAAAAATGTATTTATATTTTATTGTATATTAAAAAATAATAATAAATTCAACTTCAATGGATGCCATACCATCTGAACATGAAAATGAACAAGAAAATAAAGAAATAAGCCTAAATAATGTACCCAATCTTTTTGATTTTTTAAAAAGGAGTAGACATTCACCAAATACAAATAATTCAACAATGAACACAATTATCACTTTCTGGCAGTATAATGACCTTCAGATTCCAACTCGCTTCAATTTTGGGTCAACAATGATGAATATCCTTATTTGAATAATCTGAAAACAATTTATCACAAATATGGTTGCATTTGTGGTTCCTCAGTCAAGAGAACCTTCTCGACAGCCGGAGACATTATCTCTGAGAAGAGAAGTCAAATGAAGCTGAGAAATGCAAACTATTTAATATTTCTTAAAAAAATAATTTTTTAATTGAAGTGTAGTTTGTTTGTTTATTAAATATTTCTGATTGTTTGCTATCTGTCTTTATTTGACATCACATAGGTTAGCAATCAATTGTTAACCTATGTGAAAAAGATAACTGATAGTATTGATACTATCAATGTTTTGCATAAAAATATTGACATATATTGATAGTATCCGACCACTACTAGGATTACAAGATGGCGACGCTCGACATTCATGTTTTAGAGATGAAAATTTCAGCCGAAACCTCTCTAATACCAAAAGAAACCTGTCTAGAACACATACAAAGTTACCAGACAATGGAAGCACAACATCTCCACTTATTCTAAAGCATACACACACACACACACCACCTTTAGGTCATCATAAAACAAAAGTTAAAAAAGGGTATTACGATATAAGTAGAACAATTAATTGCATCAAACTGGAGTAGTACATATCATGAATGAATATTTGTGCTATTCCATAGACTATCAGACAGAATACTCCCAAAAATCATTTTCATTTTGAATGTCACAAAAAAATTGAAAATTTATAAAAAGAAATACTTGCATCATACACTATTAAAACACTTACTTGAGCTACTCCTTCATCCCATCCTCTAATAACTTCTCCTTTCCCTATTTGAAATTTAAAAGGCTTATTTCGGTCTCGTGATGAATCAAATATCTGTCCATTGTCTAATGTTCCTATAAATATAAACAATTTTTAATTTAAATATCATCATCAAAGCTGTTAAAAAATTAATTCAAATCATCAAATAATGAAAACAAATATTTTGAAGTTTTAAATAATTTTATAACAACTTTTATAATTTTATGAAGTCATTAAGAATAATTTTGGGTGAAGTTGGACGAAAAACATACTAATTCTGACCATCTTAAAAATATTTTAACACTTTTGTACCACATAATATTCTTTTAGTCTCAGGTGTGTAGTTTCTGTGATTAATGCAACAATTATAATTTAACATCGAATTTTCATTATACAGTGGTACCTCAGGATACAAAATTAATCCATTCCAAAACTGAGATTGTATCATGAAAATGTCATAAGGTGAATCATTTTTCCCAATACGATTACATGTAAAACCAAATAATTTGTTCCAACATGAAAAACACTCTCAAATTAAAACTAAGTAGTAAATTAAAAAAAAAATAAGTTTAGTAAGGAAAATACTGAAAAATGCATTTTGTAGTTGTAAATGTATAAATAACCATAATAAAATAATAATTGATTAAAAAATGTAGTTTTATTTGCACTTTACCTTTGAGGATAGACGACGGTGGAGGTGAAAACTGGTGGCAGAAGAGAGGGAGAAGGGAAATGATACTAAAACTTAACTTACATAGCATAATGTAACAATAACTTAAAAATAACTTAGAAAAGAAAAAAAAATTAGTGTTGTTTTATATATATATATATTTTCAATTTTCATTCATTGCTTTTTGCTTTCTTTTCTTCACTTCCACCAGCACTTTCACTGGATAGAGGTCGCTTGGTAAAATATCTATCCAAAGAGGTTTGGCTTTGCCTACTTTTTAAAATGTTTCTAAAATGACTTAGGCAAATGTCATTACTCCGAGCAGCAATACGGCCAGTGTGAACCTTTTCGGAATGTTTATTTTCAATAAAATCAGTCACTTTCTGATAATACCTCAAGATTTCCTTTATCGAGCCAGATCCTTCCACGACGAAGCAAACGCGCGGACTGAGACCAATGAACAGAAGTGAATAAAAAATGGCGCTGCGAACTAAT